>NC_052519.1:9369281-9390699 GCF_014356525.2 Nilaparvata lugens | reverse complement strand
AAGTAATAAAGTATGGACAAATAAAAGGATGGAGAGTTGATAGGGATATTCTGCCAATTTCAGGTTGGTTATAACAACACCTCGCAGTCGTGCAGCCGCTCCGTTAGCCATAACAGCGCCGCGCTGCACAGGCTCTCGTTCCACTGCTTCCAAACTATTAAAAGCTTTAGAGCTAATATAGTTGGATTCTGCTCCTGTGTCGAGAAGAGCACTATACGTCTGCTTCCTATTTTCACATAGTGAAAAGACGGTTGTCATCCGGAGCTCTGGCTCTAGCTGGATTTGAAGCCTCGTTTAACCACTGCTGTTTTATCAGAAGTCTTCTTCTGCTCTCTCTCACAGGAACAATTGGGTCGAGGCTTCCCGCACTTTGAGCAGAGTGAAGCCTCGGACACTCGGATCTCCAGTGTCCCACCTTCTTGCACTGCCAACACACGGGGCTTCTGGAGGTTGTTCACTCCGACGCCGTGTAGTAGTAGTCTCCTGTCGAGGCTTGGTCTGCTTCCTCACCTCCTCCTGCTTCACAGCTCGGTGGTCTCTGTTGAGCACTCTTTCTCTCGAACTTAATTCGTTCATATTGTCTCGCTAAGTGTAGCAAGTCGTCGATGGTGTAAACTTCAGCCTCCTGATGTAGAGCTTGTAGCGTGGTAGAAGATTCTTGTACAATCTCTGTACTGGGCTCCTCTCTGAAAAACCACCTCTTCTTCTCATCAGCGTTAGCAGCTCCTCGACATAGTCGTCTATGAGCTCGCCTTCTCTCTGCCGCCTGTCGAGAATTTCATTCTCAAGATCCTCCACATAAGTAGGTGGATAGTAACGAGACCGAAAGTCTCTCAGGAAAATCGCCCAGTGTCTCCACTGTTCTCTCCTATTCCTCACCATAAGGAACATTTCCCCGCTAACATTTCAGGTAGCGCTGGAAATAACTGTCTGCAGACAAGCCATATGCTTGTTGCAGCTCCTCGAGCCGCTCCATAAAACTTGGAGCATCTCCACTCCCATCATATGAGAGCCGCCACCCTCGAACCTTGTCACACACGGCACCCGGGTCCATACGGATGTAGCAGGCACCGCTGAATGGTAGGTGACCTCAACACATGCCTAGGCATGTTATAATGCCTCTCCGGCATCTCCGGCCTCACCAGTGCAGGCTCTGCCTCCTCGCTAACTGGTGCTGGCCTTCGCGCTCTTCGACGAAGCGCCTCCTCCCCATTATCCAGAATGGGGAGCATCGCAACAATCCGCTGTCGTGCTCCAGTAGAGCCCTCCTCAGGCTCGTTCTTGTGCTATCTGTCAGCACTGAGTCGAGTATTAGATCAATCAAGCCCTGATCGTGCACTCTGTACACCCAGGAGTTGCTGGAGTCTAAATCAAACTCTGGAGACGTCTCCTTGGGTATTTCTTCCAGTCTGGAACATGCAGTGGCCTCCGCGACTGGTGGCCACAAAGCTGCAGCTCCTTCCTCTTCCTGACCTGTGCCAGCTCCGCCACCGATCTGTTTAGACCGGCGGCCTCCACCATTGTCCTCCGGTGGTTTTCGACAAGAGCTCTCCTGAGCTCTGCCATGGTACCTGTTGTAGGTAGCCTGCTGATGCTGCTAGATCCACTGCTTCATTCCGGTGGAGTTGTAAATCCAGGACACTCCTGGATCGCTGTTATCCTCTCGTGCCTCCTGGTCTTCTCCGGCGCGATTACATTTCTCTTCTGCACTCATTGCTGCTTTACTCCTCCTGCCTTGGGCCCCACGTTCGTGTGCCAATCTTGAGTAGATTTTTGCCCACACCTTCCTCTATCAGAGTTCCCAGTGTCGCTCTGGGCCGGCTAAACTCAGTCGGCGACTGGGGTGGGCCGCGGCAGGGGACGGGAGTCTTGGTGGGGCGTCCGTCAACCACCCTCGTTCGAGTTGGGGGTTGAAACAGGGTTTTGAGTGTTATAGAGAAATGTTTCCCTCTTTTAGGAAAGAGGGGCCGTGCTTTCGCACTGCCAAACAGGGTTGGTCGCGGGAAGAAGGAACAGGAACCTTGCATGTTAGTCGTGAGAAAGGGCTTCGTGTCGGGACTAAGTCTTAGTCCTCGGGCACCGGGTGTCTTCCCGGGGTCCGGGTGGTTGCGGAGCTCTGGTAAAGGCTTTCCCTGGCCTTCCCAGAGGTCCTCTTCCGGTTCCGCACTGGTTTAGTGCGCTGCGGCGGCCCGCGCTCGGACTTTCCTAAGTCCTACTTGCCGGGCACCAGCTGTCCTCCTGGGGTCCGGATCGGCCGCGGAGTTGCGGGAAAGCTTTTCCTCACCTTCCCGGACGTCCCCTTGCGATCCCGCGCTGGACTAGTGCGCTGCGGCGGCCAGCACTCTGGACTTTCCTAAGTCCTACTTGCCGGGCACAGCTGTCCTCCTGGGGTCCGGATCGGCCGCGGAGTTGCGGGAAAGGCTTTTCCTGGCCTTCCCAGACGTCCTCTTGCGATCCCGCACTGGACTAGTGCGCTGCGGCGGCCAGCACTCTGGACTTCCTAAGTCCTACTTGCGGGCACCAGCTGTCCTCCTGGGGTCCGGATCGGCCGCGGAGTTGCGGGAAGGCTTTTCTGGCCTTCCCAGACGTCCTCTTGCGATCCCGCACTGGACTAATGCGCTGCGGCGGCCAGCACTCTGGACTTTCCTAAGTCCTACTTGCCGGGCACCAGCTGTCCTCCTGGGGTCCGGATCGGCCGCGGAGTTGCGGGAAAGGTTTTTACACACCTTCCTAGATGTCCTTTCTCGATCCCGCACTGGATTGGTGCGCTGTGGCGGCCAGCACTCTGGACTTTCCTAAGTCCTACTTGCCGGGCACCAGCTGTCCTCCTGGGGTCCGGATCGTCCGCGGAGTTGCGGGAAAGGCTTTTCCACACCTTCCCAGATGTCCTCTTGCGCCTCGATGTCCCACTGGTGGTCTACCAATGGGGAGTCAGGTTTTGACCAAACCTGACGTGTCGCCGTTGGTCGAAACTGGTAACCCGTTGTCTAAACAGGTTAAATGTCGTTCAACACTCGCCCAAACGAGTGTAGAGCAGTGGAATTCACCGTGTTGGAGGCTAATCGACTTTAGCCTCAACACAACTCCCGGTCGCTGAAGAAATCGGAGTTCACTTAGTACAAGACGTACTGTGACGTTGCTAGCTGCTCGCTGCTTCCTTTCACCTCTCTCGACCGCTCGACTTGGCTCTCCGAACTCGACTTCCTCTTGCTGGCCTTTCTCGAGCCTCCCTCAGTGACCGAGAGGGAGGGGAGAGAGGATGCACAGCATCGCTGAGCGGTAGGCCAGTGGCTGGCTTGAACGTTGACCCCTCAGATTCTATGATAGATAGATAGATAGATAGATAGATAAACGAATTTATTTCAGGAAACAAAAGATACATTCCAAGTAATCAGTAATGTCACTAGTGTAACAGAACAACAAATAAAAAATTGTATTATTAGCTCAAATTCGATAAGCTTAGCCGAAGCCGTCAGCCAGAGTTGAGTAGTTCTACTATCTAATCTTGATAGAAAATTTCCCAAAAAAAAATTCGGATTCTACTTCTTAATATAATTGATGAAACAACAAACGTAAACCAAAATGTTATCGAAGACCAAAAGCAACCCCCAGCAGCTTCATCCTTATCTGTCCTAAACTAATATTATCACTACACTTTTGAAAAACATCATTCATTAGATAATAATTTCAGCAACAACTGAAAAAGCATTCCTCGGATCATTTGCCAGCACTATGAAATAAATTTAAAATAGAATATATCTGACATGGTGAGTAAGTAACTCAATGAACAATAACAAGAGAATAATGAATGAATAAATTCAATGTATGGCAACTCAAATTGAACCTAAATACACATGTAAAATGTAAATGTGTACATGTAAATGTACACATATGTATTGTAAAATACATAACTTATCAAATATATTACACTGAGAAAAAACTTGAATTACATATGAAGCATCATTATCTCCTACCATAGGGCCATAGAAAAAGAAAAGACAAGGAAAATTTTACCTATACAATCATATCATAAAAGTTAATAGCTACAGAAGATTAATCTTATACTTACTATAAATATAAATAAACCGATATTTAACATAGATAAATCGATAATATTATGTAAACCAAGTCTAATCCAAGTCTATCCTCAGATTCTATGAAAGATAGCCGAGCGTCGAATAAATGAGCCCTAAATTCATTCCTTTCTCTAGTTACGATATACATCGTGACACACTGTTCCTACTAAGGGAAGGGGGGGGAAGAGAGGGGGAGGAGGGGGGGGGTGAGGATGGAAGGGGTAAACGGCAGACAGAATGTCCCAAATGCCTGAGTACATTCTGCCGCCTCTCCGCCGGTCAACATAGACCGAACATAAACTGGGCGCCAGGTTGGTTCCTCGCCAACCGGTGGTGATGCGTCGGCACCATCCGAAGAAATGAGCAAGCTACCCGGCCAGATCCTAGGCCTAGCTTCAGAGAAGATCTGAAGATCTGCGCCGTGCTTTCGCACTGCGTTGAGACGCCGTGTTCGCACACTGCAAGAGACCGCCGTGCTTCCGCACTGCGATGGGGGATGCCGTGCTTTCGCACTGCAAGAAACGCCGTGCTTTCGCACTGCAAAGGACCGCCGTGCTTCCGCACTGCAATGGGGGACGCCGTGTTTGCACACTGCAAGAGGCCGCCGTGCTTCCGCACTGCGATGGGGGACGCCGTGTTTGCACACTGCAAGAGGCCGCCGTGCTTCCGCACTGCGATGGGGGGGACGCCGTGCTTTCGCACTGCAAGAAACGCCGTGCTTTCGCACTGCAAAAATAAGGACGCGGTGCTTTCGCACTGCAAAAGAATGCCGTGCTTTCGCACTGCCCGGGCGCCGTGCTTCCGCACTGCCAGGAACACCATGCTTTTGCATCGCGAAAAGGACGCCGTGCTCCCGCACTGCAGAGTTGCCGTGTTTCCACACTGCCGAGGACGCCGTGCTTCCGCACTGCAGATGAGAGCGCCGTGCTCTCGCACTGCCAGGAAGGGCGGTAACACAAAAAAAAACGAGGTGAACACACCTCAGACAGGTTCTGAGAACCTAAGTAGCATTGCAAGGGAAACGCCGTGCTTCCGCACTGAAAAGAGTCGCCGTGCTCTCGCACTGCAAAAATAAGGACGCGGTGCTTTCGCACTGCCGAGTCGCTGTGCTTCCGCACTGCCCAGGACGCCGTGCTTCCGCACTGCAGGTGAGAGCGCCGTGCTTTCGCACTGCCGGGGAGCGCCGTGTCACACTTGCAGGACACTGCCGGGAAGTGTCGTGCTTCGCACTGTACACAAATGGACGCCGTGCTTTCGCACTGCCGAGTCGCCGTGTTTTCACACTGCAAAAGGACGCCGTGCTGTCGCACTGCAGGTAAGAGTCGCGGTGCTCTCGCACTGCCAGGAGGGACAACACAGGGTACACAAAACACAAAAAACGAGGTGAACAACACCTCAGACAGGTTCTGGGAACCCAAATAACATTGCAAGGGAAACGCCATGCTTCCGCACTGCAATGAGTTGCCGTGCTCTCGCACTGCAAAAATAAGGACGCGGTGCTTGCGCACTGCAAAAGGAACGCCGTGCTTTCGCACTGCCCGGGGCGCCGTGCTTCCGCACTGCCAGGAACGCTATGCTTTCGCATCGCGAAAAGGACGCCGTGCTCCCGCACTGCAGAGTTGCCGTGTTTCCACACTGCCGAGGACGCCGTGCTTCCGCACTGCAGATGAGAGTCGCGGTGCTCTCGCACTGCCAGGAGGGGCGGGTAGCACAAAAAAAAACGAGGTGAACAACACCTCAGACAGGTTCCGAGAACTAAATAACATTGCAAGGGAAACGCCGTGCTTCCGCACTGCAATGAGCCGGCTTTCGCCCTGCATGGCCGTGTTTTCACACTGCCTTGCTTTGCCGTGCTTGCGCACTGCATGTGCCGGCTTTCGCCCTGCATGGCCGTGTTCTCACACTGCCTTGCTTCGCCGTGCTTGCGCACTGCATGTGCCGGGCTCCGCCCTGCATGGCCGTGTTTTCACACTGCCTTGCTTTGCCGTGCTTGCGCACTGCATGTGCCGGGCTTTTGCCCTGCATGGCCGTGTTTTCACACTGCCTTGCTTCGCCGTGCTTGCGCACTGCATGTGCCGGGCTTTCGCCCTGCATGGCCGTGTTTTCACACTGCCTTGCTTCGCCGTGCTTGCGCACTGCATGTGCCGGGCTTTCGCCCTGCATGGCCGTGTTTTCACACTGCCTTGCTTCGCCGTGCTTGCGCACTGCATGAGCCGGGCTTTCGCCCTGCATGGCCGTGTTTTCACACTGCCTTGCTTCGCCGTGCTTGCGCACTGCATATCTTCCAGCATCAGACAGCTGGGATGAATCTCCAACACGACCAGGTAGTAACTCGTCATGGTCTCAACAATAGTCAGCTGAGATACAGCTCCAATAATTCCAGGAGCTCGTCGAGGAAGTAGACTCAAGTTGCAGTCCCCATCCTCAAGAAGAAACGTGATACACAACAATGTACCTCTTCACAGGAGGCAGAAGTTGATAGAGGTGAATTGGAGTCCAGGAAAATAACCAAGTGTCAGAGTGATGGATACTCTCAGTTAGTTCAGTGTATCAGCAGCTTATTGTTCACAATAAAAGATGAGAGATGACAATATGATGTAGCATACTGAATTATATGGTTGACATGAAGCCACTAGTTGTGATGTTACACCACATATTTCGATTTTATATCACAATTAAATGTGGTCGAAATAATTCATTTTCGATCTGTTATTAGGATCTCAGCCTTCTCACTATATCACAATAATAAAATCGGAACTATAAATTTCAACTCAATATTCCACTTCTCACTGTTCATTTCAATAATGAAATCAATCACATGATTTACTTATGCAAAGTAACCTTCCATTGGATATAAATGACAGTGTGTTTATAATAACAGATAACATCTGCTAATTAATTCACAACCCGTGAACATTTATTGCTCAATCTCTCTTTCTCACTTCAAGACTTATTTCACCCCGAAATAAATCTTAATTTACTTTTTCAAAGTAATTATTCACACAAGGTGTGTATAATGACACAACCGCTGTTAATTAATTCACACTCAGTAAATATTGATTTTCCGAAAAATAATCACAACAATCAGCACAAAAAGTAATAATTGAAAATTAATGCACCGTCAATAAACTCATGATGGTAGGCTGAATAAAAATTAGATTCACTCTCGAGACGTGATCTAATTCCAAACTAACAATAGCACGATCAAACACAGACTGACTCAATAACAGTAGAATATCTGGAAAAACTAGAATTCACATGAATTCTATTTATAAATTGTTATTGAAAAGGAGAAGTAATTCTCCACAGACTAGAAGCTTGGGGATAGCAGTTAGCCAGTTGAGATAATGTTTATCTTATCTGCACAGCACAAGTGACTTCTCGATCCAACATAGAATTAATTCGAATTGAAATAATAATTATTTATTTCAAATCATAGTAAGTCCTCCGACTTTATTTTCAAGTGAAATATTAGAAAATTTAATCATAATCTGAAGCTAATAACCCCGATTGTAGTACATCTCGACTCACAATCAAACGCAATTTATTCATTCCACATGAATAATTAATTGCAACGTAATTCACTTTTATCCCACAGTATAATAACGTCTGTTAATTAACTGCATCGTAACACTTTACACGGATTAAAGCAATTACCACCAGCTTCATTAAATGATTTCAATTATTATAACCATTACCTCATGGTTACAATATTATTCGGATCACACTGATCTATAATATTTTCTAATATCCTCTATCCACTCATTTTGCCATCAACTATTTATGGCAAATAGAAAACAAGCTACTGCAAGTTTTGTTTGTTAACCTGTACCTGGTTACAACAATATCGGTAACATACCGATCAAGAAAATTTAGTCTAGTTGGAATCGATTTTGGCTGTTATTAGCTAGTCATAGACTGTAGAAAATTTTCTTGATTACCTTGCTTGGTCACATCATAATATATTCCAAATTGAAATTATTGAGATTGCCATCAGATCAAAAGAAACGCATTAATTTGTCAATAATAATTTTCCATCTAATTCAGCCAGTGCTTATGACTGTTTATAATAATTAAACTGTAATGGTTGAGTTGCCATTTAGTTTAAGTAGAACTCTATTTCATAGGAAAAATTAAACGGAATATGCTGTTTTCTTTTAATAAATTATTGACCAATTTCTTTCAATAACAATAATATGTCAGTCTTTTAATATTCTCATTATTTTCGGAATCGTGCTAATGCTATTATTTTCAAAATTCGGCTAATAAATTCGTGCTAATAATTCCGAATTAATTTCCTTCAATTTCTATGCAATTTTGTCTTTGATAACAAAATTTAATTTCCTCATTTTAAATGGGATAATTTATGAATCAAAAATAGCTCTAAAGCTGTGATATGATTGAACTTCTATGATATTCACCCCTTCTCGCCTCTTACCTCCTTATTGGCGGCGCGTGACACCTCTCTGGTATCCCATCCTCCGGATAGGCAGCGACCCTCTATAGACTCGCTCGGCCTCCTGCTGTCCATCCGCTCGAATTCCGTCCACCTTTTCCGCAACTGCTCCATCACCATCCTCTTCCTCATCTTCGGGCAGGTGTGGCTGGAGCTTGGTGCCCTTCTCGTGCACAGTAAACCTCTTACCGGCACTCAACATTTCCTCGACCTCATAGAGGCCAGAAAATTCCGGCGCTAACTTCGCGGCGAGCTGATTAGCACCCGAGGACAGGTGACACTCCTTCCTGTAGACTAGCTGTCCAGAGTTCACCTTCCTTGTCCTCCTTTCCAATTATAATACCGGTTGGCATTATAATTCTTGTCTCCAACATCTGAAACTACTTTGAGTGTAGTTTCCCGCACCGGCAGTCTTCTAGACTGCACAACTTGACGATTATCTCCAGCTCCTTGCTGAAAATTATCCTCCTTCCGCCTCCGGTACCGCTTTTCCGGACAGTTGAACCTCCAGTGCCCAGCTCGTTTACAGTGCCAGCAAATGAACTTTCCACGGGCTGGAGAAATTTTCTGAGAAATAAATTCCTCTTTTCCAGCCTTCCACACAGCTCCTACGTGCTTCTGGACTTGAGGAAATTTCTTCTTCTCCTGCTTCTTCACAGGAATAATTCCAGGTGGCTTCCTTGACCTCCCTATGTCAGGCTGGGTTTTAACAGTAGCCAGCCTCGAGTTGACAGCTCCTTTTCCCACTTTTGGAGTGAAATATCGTCTCCAATGTGCTTTTTGACGAGATGAGGATCCCATTCCACTGACCGGGAATAGGGGTCTATTTTCACCCGGTGCTCACGAAGAAACTCCATACCAAGCAGAACATCTGGAGAAAGCCCATCCATTATTGTGAGTGTTGTTGATAGGGATATTCTGCCAATTTTCAGGTTGGTTATAACACCACCTCGCAGTCGTGCAGCCGCTCCGTTAGCCATAACAGCGCCGCGCTGCACAGGCTCTCGTTCCACTGCTTCCAAACTATTAAAAGCTTTAGAGCTAATATAGTTGGACTCTGCTCCTGTGTCGAGAAGAGCACTATACTGTCTGCTTCCTATTTTCACTATAGTGAAAAGACGGTTGTCATCCTGGAGCTCTGGCTCTAGCTGGATTTGAAGCCTCGTTTTAACCACTGCTGTTTTATCAGAAGTCTTCTTCTGCTCTCTCTCACAGGAACAATTGGGTCGAGGCTTCCCGCACTTTGAGCAGAGTGAAGCCTCCGGACACTCGATCTCCAGTGTCCCACCTTCTTGCACTGCCAACACACGGGGCCTTCTGGAGGTTGTTCACTCCGACGCCGTGTAGTAGTAGTCTCCTGTCGAGGCTTGGTCTGCTTCCTCACCTCCTCCTGCTTCACAGCTCGTTGTCTCTGTTGAGCACTCTTCTCCTCGAACTTAATTCGTTCATATTGTCTCGCTAAGTGTAGCAAGTCGTCGATGGTGTACACTTCAGCCTCCCTGATGTAGAGCTTGTAGCGTGGTAGAAGATTCTTGTACAATCTCTGTACCTGGCTACTCTCTGAAAAACCACCTCTTCTCCTCATCAGCGTTAGCAGCTCCTCAACATAGTCGTCTATGAGCTCGCCTTCTCTCTGCCGCCTGTCGAGAATTTCATTCTCAAGATCCTCCACATAAGTAGGTGGATAGTAACGAGACCGAAAGTCTCTCAGGAAATCGTCCCAGTGTCTCCACTGTTCTCTCCTATTCCTCATCCATAAGGAACATTTCCCCGCTAACATTTCAGGTAGCGCTGGAAATAACTGTCTGCCAGACAAGCCATATGCTTGTTGCAGCTCCTCGAGCCGCTCCATAAAACTTGGAGCATCTCCACTCCCATCATATGAGAGCCGCCACCCTCGAACCTTGTCACACACGGCACCGGGTCCATACAGGATGTAGCAGGCACCGCTGACCTGGTAGGTGACCTCAACACATGCCTAGGCATGTTATAATGCCTCTCCGGCATCTCCGGCCTCACCAGCGCAGGCTCTGCCTCCTCGCTAACTGGTGCTGGCCTTCGCGCTCTTCGACGAAGCGCCTCCTCCCCATTATCCAGAACGGGGAGCATCGCAACAATCCGCTGTCGTTGCTCCAGTAGAGCCCTCCTCAGGCTCGTACTTGTGCTATCTGTCAGCACTGAGTCGAGTATTAGATCAATCAAGCCCTGATCGTGCACTCTGTACACCCAGGAGTTGCTGGAGTCTCCATCAAACTCTGGAGACGTCTCCTTGGGTATTTCTTCCAGTCTGGAACATGCAGTGGCCTCCGCGACTGGTGGCCACAAAGCTGCAGCTCCTTCCTCTTCCTGACCTGTGCCAGCTCCGCCACCGATCCTGTTTAGACCGGCGGCCTCCACCATTGTCCTCCGGTGGTTTTCGACAAGAGCTCTCCTGAGCTCTGCCATGGTACCTGTTGTAGGTAGCCCTGCTGATGCTGCTAGATCCACTGCTTCATTCCGGTGGAGTTTGTAAATCCAGGACACTCCTGGATCGCTGTTATCCTCTCGTGCCTCCTGGTCTTCTCCGGCGCGATTACATTTCTCTTCTGCACTCATTGCTGCTTTACTCCTCCTGCCTTGGGCCCCACGTTCGTGTGCCAATCTTCTGAGTAGATTTTTGCCCACACCTTCCTCTATCAGAGTTCCCAGTGTCGCTCTGGGCCGGCTAAACTCAGTCGGCGACTGGGGTGGGCCGCGGCAGGGGACGGGAGTCTTGGTGGGGCGTCCGTCAACCACCCTCGTTCGAGTTGGGGGTTGAAACAGGGTTTGAGTGTTATGGAGAAATGTTTCCCTCTTTTAGGAAAGAGGGGCCGTGCTTTCGCACTGCCAAACAGGTTGGTCGCGGAAGAAGGGAACAGGAACCTTGCAGTGTTAGTCGTGAGAAAGGGCTTCGTGTCGGGACTAAGTCTTAGTCCTCGGGCACCGGGTGTCTTCCCGGGGTCCGGGTTGGTTGCGGAGCTCTGGTAAAGGCTTTCCCTGGCCTTCCCAGAGGTCCTCTTCCGGTTCCGCACTGGTTTAGTGCGCTGCGGCGGCCCGCGCTCTGGACTTTCCTAAGTCCTACTTGCCGGGCACCAGCTGTCCTCCTGGGGTCCGGATCGGCCGCGGAGTTGCGGGAAAGGCTTTTCCACACCTTCCCGGACGTCCTCTTGCGATCCCGCACTGGACTAGTGCGCTGCGGCGGCCAGCACTCTGGACTTTCCTAAGTCCTACTTGCCGGGCACCAGCTGTCCTCCTGGGGTCCGGATCGGCCGCGGAGTTGCGGGAAAGGCTTTTCCTGGCCTTCCCAGACGTCCTCTTGCGATCCCGCACTGGACTAGTGCGCTGCGGCGGCCAGCACTCTGGACTTTCCTAAGTCCTACTTGCCGGGCACCAGCTGTCCTCCTGGGGTCCGGATCGGCCGCGGAGTTGCGGGAAGGCTTTTCCTGGCCTTCCCAGACGTCCTCTTGCGATCCCGCACTGGACTAATGCGCTGCGGCGGCCAGCCTCTGGACTTTCCTAAGTCCTACTTGCCGGGCACCAGCTGTCCTCCTGGGGTCCGGATCGGCCGCGGAGTTGCGGGAAAGTTTTTCCACACCTTCCTAGATGTCCTTTCTCGATCCCGCACTGGATTGGTGCGCTGCGGCGGCCAGCACTCTGGACTTTCCTAAGTCCTACTTGCCGGGCACCAGCTGTCCTCCTGGGGTCCGGATCGTCCGCGGAGTTGCGGGAAGGCTTTTCTGGCCTTCCCAGACGTCCTCTTGCGATCCCGCACTGGACTATGCGCTGCGGCGGCCAGCACTCTGGACTTTCTAAGTCCTACTTGCCGGGCACCAGCTGTCCTCCTGGGGTCCGGATCGGCCGCGGAGTTGCGGGAAGGTTTTTACACACCTTCCTAGATGTCCTTTCTCGATCCCGCACTGGATTGGTGCGCTGCGGCGGCCAGCACTCTGGACTTTCCTAAGTCCTACTTGCCGGGCACCAGCTGTCCTCCTGGGGTCCGGATCGTCCGCGGAGTTGCGGGAAAGGCTTTCCACACCTTCCCAGATGTCCTCTTGCGCCTCGATGTCCACTGGTGGTCTACCAATGGGGAGTCAGGTTTCGACCAAA
The DNA here is from genome assembly GCF_014356525.2 of Nilaparvata lugens. Taxonomy (NCBI): domain Eukaryota; kingdom Metazoa; phylum Arthropoda; class Insecta; order Hemiptera; family Delphacidae; genus Nilaparvata; species Nilaparvata lugens. The sequence goes on along the minus strand of NC_052519.1, from coordinate 9,378,042 downwards.
CCTGACGTGTCGCCGTTGGTCGAAACTGGTAACCCGTCGTCTAAACAGGTTAAATGTCGTTCAACACTCGCCCAAACGAGTGTAGAGCAGTGGAATTCACCGTGTGGAGGCTAATCGACTTTAGCCTCAACACAACTCCCGGTCGCTGAAGAAATCGGAGTTCACTTAGTACAAGACGTACTGTGACGTTGCTAGCTGCTCGCTGCTTCCTTCTCACCTCTCTCGACCGCTCGACTTGGCTCTCCGAACTCGACTCCTCTTGCTGGCCTTTCTCGAGCCTCCCTCAGTGACCGAGAGGGAGGGAGAGAGGATGCGCAGCATCGCTGAGCGGTAGGCCAGTGGCTGGCTTGAACGTTGACCCCTCAGATTCTATGAAAGATAGCCGAGCGTCGAATAAATGAGCCCTAAATTCAATTCCTTTCTCTAGTTACGATATACATCGTGACACAATAGACAAGACTCTAAATCACTTTGGAGGGAATAAGAATTCGGGCTTGGCAAACAGAAATCGAATCCACAAATTGACTTACCATTGAATAATTAAATGACCATTTCGTTTCACACTCTAACCAACGCGACGAAGTTGTCATTGCTAATCATTAGATAATCTTGAAGAGCAGGTTACAAACTTAGATTTACCAATCACTGATCAATTTCATTTCCATCCAATCTCAGAAGAAGACACTTTCAGAGCAATTCAACGTATTATAGTAATGCTTGGGTGTAGACAAAATTCCTATTAAATTTATCAAGAATATGTTATTTGCTGTTTTACCAACCCTTACATACATTTCAACAAGTCACTTGAAGAAGGCATTTTCCCTGAAAACTGGAAGTTTGCTCTGGTTCGCCCTCTAAATAAAGTTCCATCACCAATAAAGTTGAGGATTTTAGACCAATCAGTTTTTACCTGCATTGTCCAAAGTGCTAGAAAGACTCATTCATGCTCAAGTTGTAAAATTCTAGACAACAATAGTAAGCTTCATAACTTTCAATCAGGCTTTAGAAAATTCCATTCAACTGAGACAGCTCTGCTTCGTGTCACTGATGATAAGGTAAGCTATGGACCAAAGAAAATGCACCATCCTCACCTTATTTGATTTTTCTAAAGCATTCGATACTGTTGATCATACAGTCCTTCTGAATAAGTTGGCTATTCTTGGTTTCAGTCGCAACTCGTTAGTTTGGTTTAAATCCTATCTATTAGGTAGGAAACAATGTGTATCTGTCGGTGACAAAAAGTCAACTTGGAAACACGTATGCATGGAGTACCACAAGATTCAATTTTAGGCCCTCTCCTCTTCACTTTGTATGCTAATGACCTTTCTTCCATTATCAAATTCTCCAGTTTCCATACTTATGCAGACGACCTTCAAATCTATTTAAGCTGTCCCATAACAAAAATTAATGAAACAGTTGGAATAATGAATCAGGATATCAATTCGATAGTGGAATGGACAAAGAAAAATGGCCTTAAGCTTAATCATCAAAACACAACCCATTATAATTGGATATTCTCGTCTTATAAACAATATTGACCTTGAATCGATTCACAAATTAGTGTAGACGGTAATGACATTCCTTACTGTAGCTCAGTTAAAATTTAGGCTTATTATGAATAATACTCTTGACTGGTCAGAACAAGTGAACAAAACTTGTAAAAAGGTATTCTCAGCCATGCATGCATTGAAGAAAATGCACGATATCCTCCCTAGAAACATTAAATTATTATTGGTTCAATCTCTCATCTTCCCACATTTAATGTATTGTAATTCTGTTCTTAACGATATGCAAGTCACTCTGAATGATAAACTACAGCGTTGCCAAAATTATTGTCTACGTTTCGTCTACTCTCTCCAACGCCATGATCATATCACCCCAGCCCACATTGCTAGTTCAACATTGAAGCTTCCGATCAGAGGCTTTTTCGAATAGTCAAGCTTGTTAGAGATATCTTGAAATACGGTAATCCGAACTATTTTAAAGATGATTTCAAATTGTCTCTGAAGGTAGGAGGATAGATGCTTCACATACTAGAACCGGAGAAAGTACTTTAAGGATACCCAATCATCGAACTACTATTTTCACAAAATCCTTCTAGTCAGTGCCTGTCGTGCATGGAATACACTTGTTTCTATCAGGTCTATCGAGAGCCGAGCGAGCTTCAACCTGACTTTAAAAAAACATATTTTGGAGCAAATGACTGAAACTGTCCGACCCTAGAACGATCACATGACAACCATCCCTCACCCATTCCACCAATATAAACTTTAAACCATGTTATAGAACGAATTGTATATATATATATATATATATATATATAATATATATATATATATATATATATTATATAAACTCATGTTATTTCAATTATCCACTGCATACTGCTGTAATTACTGAAATTTGATAACCCTGATCTACTTTCAGCCTACTTCATTTTATTAATCAATTATTTGATCTTATCTACCTATATAATTATTTTACTTTATCAATTTACTGTTTTTTTTCTCTTCAATATTCATATTGATTAAACTTTTACAATATTTCCATTATAAATAAATCCTTAGTTAAATAACGAAATTAACGTTTTGGTAGAGAGTTAGTGGGAGGATATTTTTATTATTCTTCCCAAAGAATGGACATTGATATGTCCAAAGCTCCGCCAATTTATGTAGATGCTAACAATATGATTATTATCTATAGTTATCATATTACAAATTGCTTTTTCATATCATATACAGTTCTATAGTTATTTTCCTAGTCTATATTATGTAAATTCATCTATAATTTTGCTGTATTGTAAGCTATTGTATATAAGTGTATAAGCCAGTATATATTGTAATCTACATAAATAAAGTACTCAATCAATTCCTCTATCCTATTTTATCAATACTGTTCTCCTTTGTTTCTTTAAATCGGTATCCTATGTACTCTTCATTTTTATTCAATCTTTAATTCGATCCTTATCAATGTATATCAACACCTTTTTCTCCATTAAATCATTTTCATAAATCAAATTCTCTCCAGTCTTCTCTCTTTCTCTATCCTATTTTATCAATATTGTTCTCCTTTGTTTCTTCAAATCGGTATCCTATGTACTCTTCATTTTTTATTCCATCTTAATTCGATCCGAATCAATATTATTATCAACACATTTTTTCCAATAAACAATACTCAGCTATCATAATCTTCTCTCGTTCTCTATCCTATTTTATCAATATTGTCCTTCTTTTTGTTTGTTGTAATTTGCTCTTTCTTTTGTTAAATAGCTAGGAAAACAGCAGAGAGAGATTCAGCAGTGGACACTCGGCCAGTGAAAACTGCAGCCAAATCAGTGCAGGCAAGAGCTAAATCCAAAGATGAAACGGATACTAATAGCAGTAGTGACTCTAATAAAAACATCAGTGATCCAGGTAAGGATAAAATCAATCTTTATAGTGAGATACTGTATCATTTGTGTTAATACTGTATCAGATTGTGCTGATACTGTATCAAATTGTGTTGATACTGTATCATGTTGTGGTTGTTCTTGTTCTATAGTGAGGTCTTGAGGATTTGTTTAGAATTTTGGTGGAATCAATCTTTCTATAGTGAGGTCCACGTTATAATGGCAGTGGATAAAGATAGATGAACAGCGTTGCCTATTCTCTGCCTTAATTAATTATATAACTACATCGTCAAAAACAGAGTGGCATCGTTGCGGAGCTAGAAAATGATAGTACTACCTGCTTTGTCGAATGATAGTCAAGGATAGCAACATCAAAGTTGATCAAATACTGTCATTATAACGTGGACCTCACTATAGTGAGATACTGTATCATTTTGTTTTGATACTGTATCAAATTGTCTTGATACTTTATCATGTTATGTTTTGTTCTTGTTCTATAGTGAGGTCTACGTTATAATGGCAGATTTGATTAGAATTGGTGGAATCAATCTTTATAGTGAGATACTGTATCATTTTGGTTTGATATTGTATCAGATTGTGTTTATACTGTATCAAATTGTGTTGATACTGTATCATGTTGTGGTTGTTCTTGTTCCAAAATGAGGTCTACGTTATAATGGCAGTATTTTATTGAAATTGGTGTTGCTATCCGTGTCTATCACTAGTAGTTCTGTAAACAGTAGACCTCGCGCTCAGTAAGTTACATTGACCTTTTGTTATGTTTTCTCAAAAATTAATAAATAATTTATCAATTTGAAATGTCTAGAAAAAATCCTAAATAAATATAGAGCTTTCTGTCCTATCGTACCGTAACGTGTCGTCCCGGAATGTGAGTGTGAGCGCTGTTATCAGGTCTGGCTGCAACTGTCTATAACGTTGATGGAAAGATACAATTTTCAAGATGTTCGATGTTTTTGAACGGGTAGTATTATAGTCAACTGTCTACTAACGTGATGAAAAGATAAATTTTCAAGATGTTCGATGTTTTGAACGGGTAGTATTATAGTCCATTAGACAGCTGATTATGATGAATAATTCTAGTCTGATTCTTACGGTAATATTGGCGTATGAAGGGGGCTCCTTTTTCCTTTTAAATTGAAATGCAAAATTTCCAAAAACCTTGTATATACGTCGCGCGCAATTTAAAAAGGAACATTCTTGTCAAATTTCATGAAAATCTATTACCGCGTTTCGCCTCTTTCAGTCGAAAAAATCGACAATGGAAAGCGAAAGAAGGTCGAAGAAAGAGAGAAAGAGAAGGCACAAGATGAAGAGAAGATGAAAAAGAGAGAGACAGTTATTGGATGATGAAAGGAAGAGGTTGGAGGACCATCAGGAATCTGACAGAGAAACAAACTGAGCTCATAAATAAGTTACATGAAGCTTATGATGGGACTGCCAGGCTAAATGAACAGGTAATTATAAAATTTAACTCTTTAATGTTTGTTTCCATTGTTAATAATCACTTATTGAACAACGGAAGTGTCAACCAGTGTTGATGAAGAACCTAGTGTCCGAAAGCGCTCCAAAAATGTTGAGTAGAAGCTAATAGCTTTTATTTATAAATACTTGACTGCTATGTCGTAATTTAGTTGTTCATAAGTAATAAAATTTAATTGAATAAATGTATTTTTATTTGCTCTTTATAACATTAAAAGTGATGTGGGCGAAGTTGAGGCAATAAGAGCCTCCTCTTCCACAAATATAGTGAGTAAATATAATGAGGGATTCACGTTATAAAGTGAGAACCTCATTAACATTAGTTTGCTATCCTTTAAAAACAGATTATTAGTCAAAACAGATGGATATAACTAGAAGTTCAGCTGAAGATGTGGTAGTGCTACCATGAAACCTGGTTCTGTAATTGAATTTATTTTTGAACAAATATAGTGGTATTGACAACATCAACATCTTATTCTTTCAACTGCAGATGGATCTATCACTCAATAAAATCCGGTATTAGATAAATACCAGTACTTAAAACTATCACTTGATATACCTATATAGGTACTTATAATCTATAGTGTGATTCACGTTATAAAGTCAGCACCTGATGAACATTGGTGTTGCCATCCTTGTCTGTCATTAGACAAAGTAGATAGCTCTATCCGTTTCTAGCGCCACACCGTTAACAAACTCTTTTCAGATAGGGATAGAAATGGTTTTGGGCGAATGCCTGTTGGTTCATCCCGAATTTTATAATATTCATTAATTTGTATTTATTATTCATTCACATCATTGTAAATGAAAACGAATGTCTCGACCAAATTCATGACGTCAGTATAATATGATGATTGAAGAATGAAAACCATGTGGTTAACTCATGTGGTATATAATACTTATTTTATTCATTATTATCTCAAGTTATTCATTATTGTTTAGGGAAATTTTTATATAGTGTGGTCCATGTTATATTGCCATTATTTGGTTAACATTGGTGTCTATCATTCCACAAAGCAGATAGTGCTATCCTTTTCTAGCTCTGTAACGTTGCGAGGTTATATCTTAACAGTTTAGAAATATAATTAGCAAAATATTCAAACTCTATTATGAAAATGTAGGCTATTATTTAATCATTGGAAATAGCTATTTGTGCAACTAGTGCGCAAAGTGACAGTTTGCTGCACTGAAAAAAACGTTTACGCCCGAGCCTACGGCTCGGGCGGAATGGTTTCTTGAGTGCAGCAGAGGAACTTTGCGCACGTATTTCACATTAAGTTTTTCCTACAGTTACCATTGAATATGAAAAGTGGGTAATTATGGGTAAAATTGCCTGAAATCCATCAAATAGCTTAGTAGTGTTTGAATGGCGAGGCGGCTGTGTGTGTGTGCTGTGGTGGCACTGTGCTGTTGCTGTCCTCGATATAATATATATAGTAATAATTAGCGCGTTGTGCTTGGTTGCACCTCTGCTCACTATAGCAGCCACAGCAGTCACTGTTACCAACTTCATTTTCATTTTGCTGCACTGTTGCTCCATATAACCTACTAAGTATTTTGCGTTGCCATGTTGCAAATCTGGAGTGCAGAAAAATTTTTCCCGCACTAGAGCGGAAAAGTGATTCTTTGCGTTCTGTAATCAGTGCAGCAATGGCCACTTTTCAACGTAACTGTAGGAAAATATATTTTCTTAACGAATAAATCATAATTGATTATTTTGAACAAGAATGAACAGTTGATATCACATCATATAGGCCTTCTATCCTCTATAGAAGGCAATAGCAAGGCAGAGAATCGGCATCGCTGTTCTTTTATCTTTCTCCACTGCCACTATAACGTGGGCCTCATCATAGTAACCTCATGCGATATATCATCATTATTTGTTCATTATTAGCTCAAGCTTTTAATTATTGCTTAGAGAACTTTCAAAATTCAAATTCATTTCCACCTTCATACAACATAGTCATTTATAGTAATATCATAGATTTCGTTATTTTTAGTGTCATTGAAACAGTCTCAGAGACTAACTATTAATTTTCAATTCACTATAAATCTTACACTATGAAAAACGTTGAAACTTCAGATCATCTATTGATGACCCAAGTAGTTCTGAGATTATGAGAGCAGTAGAAATTATATAGTCTACATACACTATCATGTGATATACTGCAGCATCTTTATTTCTTGTTTATCAACTCAATTTATTTAACACACTTTTTTATGTTTTTCACACGATATGCAGTCAAATATTTAAGTAAATAATCAAAAACTAGTACTTACTGACTGTAGTAACAGTCAACACTGTTGAAAATGATCGCGAGACGGTCGAAAGTACTACAGTCACTAAGTAATAGATTTATTATTACTTAAATATTTGACTTCATGTCGTGTGAAAAACATAGAAAAAAGTGTGTTAATACATGGCAGCTCGGAATGGATCAATAAACTATCATCTTCAATTTATTTATTTGTATTTTTATTAATTAGTTTATTAGTTTCAAAAAAGGGTACTATCATTATATTTTAAAAAACAATGTATGTATTATTGTTTAGGGCACATCTTCTACAGATAAAGAACTGATTATCAAGCTGGAGCGTTTGCAAGCAGAGAAAGACACTTATCAGAAGGAATTGACCAAGATTCGTGAACAAATATCAAACCTGGTCGATTCAAATGCATCAAATGAGGTATTAAACTTCGTTTTAAATTTATTATTTAATTTATTATTTCTTATTTGTATTAATTTCATTATTTTCAAAATTTTCTTCTATAATTTGTGATGGTTACTTCTCTAGTTTGTTATTGATTCTTCAACGGTTTTATTCGTAGAGGAAAAACAAGCAAAAAATTAATATTCCTCGCCCAAATTGTTTAATATCAGTTCGAAATACGTTTATTATGAGTAACTTTTATCATAGAGGAAAGATAGTATAAGAAGATATCCTATGATATAGGGCGTTAATCTTCCTAATTTCAAAGTTAACTCAAGCCGATAGTCCTAGTAGTTGTTTTTGGTGAAGCTATGTGACGCTGGTAGTCTCATACTGTGCCGGTCTTACACTCCCAACAACACAATAATAATATAAAATAGTAGTCAATATTAATCGGCTTCAGTTAACGAAAAATCGGCTCGAAATGTGGAACATATACCATGGGATATCTTCTGCTATTTCTTCTCAATAGGGAGTGACTAAACAAACTTATTTCGGACTATTATTAATCTGAATTCGAGAGGAGAATATCACATGATTCGCTTCAGATACTGTTGCTGGTGAGTGTTGTGATATCTTTCCATAATGAAAACATTGGGATTTTGTTTAAAATATCACTTATTTATTGTAAAATAACAAACATAACAAACACACCAATGGTCACATCTTCAGTGGTGGACTGATGACACCATCTTCAACACTGAAGAGTACACCATTGGTGTCGAATTATGTTTAACATAATATGTGTTTGGGGGGTATCCACCCCAAATGAATATGATGAGAAAAGCATTCTGGAAGAAGCCGCACATCCTGCTCAAACTGAGATCGGGCTACTCTTGATGGTGAACAGGTACATGTCCAGAATCACTGTGGTGTGAGTGATTCATGTCCCGACCCCACAGCACAGAGCATCTTTTCAGCTGACCCTCAAAGCCGACACCTCTGGACCGACCCCTGTGGGGGCCCGCTTCCTGGGCCTTGAGACGGAGGGGGAGTGAAACTACAGGGTCCCGAAGTGTACAAACAACAACAAAACATTTTGTTATTTTAAATAAATAAGAGTGATTTTTTTGACAAAATCTCAGTGTTTTCATACATGTTTCGTGCTTTTTCTCTTCCAATGTCATTTTAATGATGAGTGATTTTGTGCAAATGGATGAT
>NC_052519.1:9339827-9369181 GCF_014356525.2 Nilaparvata lugens | reverse complement strand
TAAACGCTAGATCAACATCATGCTTGGAATCCTGTTGAAGATTTAATATTTTTTGCAATATAATCAAATTCATTGAATGAAATTGACATCAAGAGCGAGTAATTTTTGAATTTTGCAAAGCTAAAACACTGCATGACCTAGATCAAGCTATGAACTATAATTGATAAGGTAGGAATGTGCACTTAGCTGTAACAGTTGTCTCTGAGGGGGCGTATCTCGATAAGGTAGGAACGTGCACTTAGCTGTAACAGTTGTGTCTGAGGGGGCGTATCTCGCGTCCTCACTCAATCAAGTCTACACTGATACTAAACCAAAATGTTCGAGGAAATATCTGAATTAAGAATTTGTTTACAACATTTCACTACAACAATACATAACTTCATCTTCAATTTTAATTAATTTATCTATAGACAAATTATGTGGACGGTAATAGCAAAAATAGTCTTTTATATCGTTCAAATTAACTGTGCTTAGAAAAATAGCCTTAATTGTTTCGCCAAACTATAATTTTCACGAGATGATTTCTTAATTGCAATTTCGCATTCATCATACCAGTCTATGCAGTTTTTTAACCTCACTTCCAACTGGTTGTCAGCAGCTAACCACTTTGTCGGATCCATGTTGTTGAGCGAATGAAGAAAACTTAGTATAGGCAGGCACTATTATAGAGTAATTAAACGGCCTTTCTTCATTAATAATTGTAGACAGACAACACGTGCGTGCTTTATGCAATCTCAGTGCATGCAAGCAATAAACACACTATAATTCCTTTCCGTTGTAGAAGAATCCATAACGTGCAAAGTTTCTTTTCTGTGCATTCGTATACATAGGTGCCAATTTCATACTTCCATATGAGTATTCTCGCACAAGAAATTATTGTTTGATACATATTTTTAAACACAAAGAATTATAATGTTTGCACTGTACAAAGCACATCTTCCATCGGGTCTATATTTATGTATCTTACATGCATCATTACACCACGAAGTGGTGAAAAAGCTGAAATCAGGCTTGACAAAGTCCTCCGGTATGCATTGTACGTTAGAATGCAATCTTCTTAAAAACTTTGCTTTCTCAGTTCCTTTTGTAAAAATCTTTTCATAACCTGCGAGGTAATCACGAATCATTGTCTCATTGTATTCCAAATCTCCATCGGTCCATTTTATTTATGATAGTTACGTTCCAGCCATGTTACATCGTTATACAATTTTGCACTCAATTCCATCTTTGCAAGTGTGATTTGAATGGAATACGGCATAATTATTGCACTCGTCATTATAGCAAGTTCTTTCACAATAATTTGATTACAAGTTTGTTTAAACCAGTGAAGATCAACCGTAGCAATTTTCGTAGACGTCTGCTTGTCCATTCCTTTCTGTCCTTCTTCACATATCTGTTCCTCCTCACATTTCTGCTCCTCCACCTCCTCTTCCTACTCCTCTCCGACTTCTGGATTGGTGTACTGCTTCTCCTTGGTTCATAATAGAAACTATCAGATTCGATATCGTAAAGTACCGACTGAGTTTGAGCTTTGTTCTCACTCTCCAAAATATCAGAATCGAGATCACACGGATACCAACAGTCCGAGTTTGAGCTTTGTTCTCACTCTCCAAAATATCAGAACACAAAGAATAGGACATGCTCAGATGATTCTGTTCAAAGGTAAAACTGATAATGGCTTACATTTGGCGCAGTACACACCTTATATATAATATTGCATCAGTGATGCACTCTATCAACAAATTACTGAACTTCTTTCACCATGCTCGTGAGAGGTGTGTACTCCATCACACGATCGCTAATTAAAACGCAATACGCGGAAGTATTTGCAGGTACTGCACTATTAAATTCCATTTCAATACGAACATCTGTCGATGATTTCAAATGAATGGTTGGTGTGAACAATCTACAACAATCAGCTGTGTTGATTCACAAAACGTTTTAAAGTCAATTTCTGTTCCGAGTTCGCTATTGATTGAATGATTATAATACGAGGGTGCGAAATCCAGGAACATCCGGTATAAAACTTCCTCTTACCTAGCAGTTTTCATATGGATAATACTCAAATTATATTTGAGATAAATAATTAAATATATAATCAAATATATTTGAGATAATATTCAAATATACTTTAACATTATAAATATCACAGCTGTCAAAATTAGATATTGATTTTTAATTTTATTCTTTCGATCAGTTGAAATGCAATTAATATATTTTGGAGTATCAAAATTCAATGTCGTGCATACTGACCAAGAATGAACAGTGAATTTTGCAAATTTGGTAATTCACAATTTCCCAATGGCGGAAACTTAATTCAGTGGAGTGTCGGCATCGAGCAGTCTCAAAAATTTCAATCGCACATGATCTTCTAAAGTAATGTAGGGCATCCGCCATTGGAGCTTAGTAATTTTTACACTAACCTCTGTACCGGTTGCAGACTCGACGCAATTGAGGTCTGAGGGCGACCTCAATAATACAAGCTCTTGTTTCAAGTTTAAAATTATTCTTTGAAAATCTTCATATAGGTAAGAAATCACCTTACTTTACTTTCGGCGATGCAATTTCAGCGACCCCCACTCCACCTCCCTCTCTTATGAGCACACACCAATAAAATAACTAACTAACCTTTGATTTGCTGTGTCCTCCTTCCTCCTCCTTTGTCCTCTTCCTCCTCCTTTGTTCTCCTTCTCTTCTGTTATCCTCATCCTCCCCTCCAAGGACATAAATCCTCCCCTCCGAGGACAAAAACTGTCCTCCGAGGACAAAAATTGTGCTCCATTCTCCTTCTTCGTCCTCCTCCTCCTCCTTTGTCCTCCTCCTCCACTCATTTAGCAGGAAATAAAAAATGAGAGAGGAATGCAGAGAAGGAGGGAGAACATTTGTGTAATTACACTCAATGTTATGACAAGCTACAATGGTCATACATTTCCTAGAATACAAAATCTAAAATTTCTGTCGGATGTTTGGAAAAACTTGGAAGACACTCCCTTCACACAAAATCTAGTTATCATTGCGCATGCGCAGTATCCTTCTCCTTAGCTGTATCCCTATAAATACTCCAGAATAATTGACATTCGCTCAGTTTGATAGTAGCAGCGAAACAGTGAACATGGCTTCTTCCAAAGTGTTTAGTGTGTCTCAGCTTTGTGGTAATAAAATAAAGCCTACCAATGAGCGGTTTGGTTTGTGGCTGTTGACAGAAAATCTGTGCAATGACAACCTTATTACAGACATTGGGAAAATTGATTACACTGCTGGAGAAGAACTGTTAGTGCAGGATGAATCAAATCTTGTGCCTATAACAGAACCTTTTTGTGACAATATCATGCTTGTGAAAATCTGTGGTTTGGAGGATTGTCAAGAACTGGATAAAAGACGATTTATTCTAAAGAAGGAGATGTGTGGATCATTCAACTTATACTTGAGAGGAAAATTCTCTAATATGGTGTCAGCTAAGCATGGAGTTAAAGCAAAGTTACCATACTTATTGGACAGTGGAAGTGATATGTCAAAGAAGGTTCTACAACTGCTTGGGGAGGACAACTATAGAGAAGTGCAGCAGAAGTACTACAATCCAGTGGGGATACCATACAAAGTAGAGCTTGCCGATGTCCCCATTGCTACATTAATGGAGGAGTTACCAACAATATTGGGGCAGCTAAGGAAGGAACATTTCTATCTTCTGGACTTGGACATAACACAGGACTTTGCTGGAATATTTAACAAGAGTGGGATGTGTGATTTTCTAACTAAAAATCATTGTTTTTGTTTCCAAGGAGAATATAAAGAAGACTATAATGTAATTGTGAATAATGATGGAACTGTTGGAATTGATTGTTTGACTTGGGTTAATAATAATGTGAGAGTAAAAATTTATAATAAGTTTATTTGTCAAATGACAAGCCCTGGTGTAAATAAGCAGCTAGGTAACCATATCGTAGACTTTATTGCCTGTCCAGATGCAAGATTACAGGAAACCTTTACCTCTGACTTGGCTAAAATGCATGGTATTACATGTTTGGAAGCTACAATCTATAACTACAGCATTAGAAATAACTATAGCTCTAATCAATTTGAGCCTATTCAAGATTGCTTGTCACTCTTAAATGACAGTAAGACTTTTTTTCAAAATGCTCCTATATTTTCTGTATCCTTAGCTAAAATGTGGACTAAACTGACAAACAATTTAAAGAATAGCTGTTGTTGGGTTTTAACAATCTCTTACAATATGTTTACTGGGGAAATAGCAATACCAAGAAATTGACTGGAGTACAATTAAATCTGCCTACCAATCCACAACAACGAAATAAAATAATATCCTATGTAATCTCTGCATTTAGCTTCAATCTACTACCTATTAATTATGTGGAAATTTTCGAGGATACAGACAACAAGGACAATATTAGTTTTATACAAAAGTGTTATATTAAGAGTGGTGAGACTTATTTCTCCAAGTCAACCACAGTTTTATCTAGCATATTCAAAGTTGTTGACCTAGTTGCAAAGTTGGGTCTTGTAGCAACAGGTAACTTGATACCACAAGTCTTAAGAAAACGAGCAAACATAACCTGTAAGCTTCTCCCGTACCCTGTTAAAGAGATACAGCCCTTGTCTCCTATCTCAGTGCTATCAGCCAAGAAGCGTAAGCTAGAACTGGATGAAATTGATCTAAAACGGAGGAAAATTTAGTTTTTAGAGGCTACAGAGAGCATAAAGGAGCAGCACAAACAACTTATAGAATTTGAGAAAGAAATAGAAAATTTGAGAGAGGAACTTGAGCCATATTTTTATTCACATTGGAGGAATTTTGAGCCTAGTGGGGTTTATAATGTGACTGCATTTTCTGTAAATAATAAGGGAAAATTTCCATATGTAGGTGTTTTAGGAGAAAAGGAAGGTTCGAAACATGTGTACATTGTAAAAGGATATCACAAAAATTTTTTTCTAAATGCATACAACGCAATAGAAGACCTTAAGAAAGTGGGTTATTTTGTAATCCCATACAACGACCAAGAAGAAATTATTTGTCTACCAAGGGAAGAAATTATTTGTGAAATTACTACCAATGGCATGACAAGCTATAATGGTAACACATTTCCAAAAATACAAAATCTAAAATTTTTGTCAGATGTATGGAAAAACTTGGAAGACACCCCATTCACACAGACAGAAGTGGAGCAGTATAATAACATCACAATGCTGGAAATTAAAGGGAAAGTAAAAGTAGGACAGTGCAAAAGATTAGAAGAATTACCAGAAGGTACAGAGTTGGTCATTATTGCAATAAAAGAAGTGTACAATAGAAACAAGATACGGTATATTTTACAGTTTGAGAGCCTAGAAGAATTGTATGTGTCTAACTATTGGTTAGAGGAAGAATTTGAGAGCTCTAACATTGATTTGAATTATAAAATTTGAATTAAGCTAGATGTTCTAAAGCATAACCCCAGTAGACATAAGGAAAGAGTTGTATTTTGTATTTAAGTTAAGGTATTGTAAATAGTCGAAAATGTGAGTGCAGAGAAGGTTGTAATCCAATGTGACATCATCCAGGCTAAGAGCAGTGATGGGTAGAGCCAAGGTCACATGATAGGGGGAGGAGGAGTGGGGGTCGCTGAAATTGCATCGCTGAAAGTAAAGTAAGGTGATTTCTTACCTATATGAAGGAGAGAACACTCAGCTCTCGACTGTTCTCCCCTTGATCGGCCGTACGTTACTGCCAGTTAAAGTGAAACCATCATCTTGTTCTTGCAGCTATGCGTTACAATGGTTACCGCTCTTTATAAATTTTATGTTTTCGACAATCAATCACGGTCGTCTAGACTGAAACAACATATCGTTCACTCTCTCTCACACAACTGTTTACAAGATTTTATGTTTTCGGCCCTAATATAAAGTCTTTATATTTGACTAAATCCATTTTTTCTGTAATAATTTGCACTACCTGATTTTCGGAAAGGTTATGTTGTTTGGCCTCAATCCAGTTCATGTGAAAACTTACCTGGGCATATTTGGATACAATGTCGAGTGCGATTCTGTGAATGAATAAATTTAGATACTCAATGAATGGAGCCGAACATTGCAGTCTCATGACAGTACCCTCTTCCGAATTTTTAATTGCCTCAGCTATTTCATCACGAACGCTTTTCACAGCGACTCCCATCTCGTTTTTCTTAATAAAATCTCCTATATCATTTTTAGTTGCATACTTTTCTGCAATTTGCTTAATTAGAATAGCAATAGCATCTTTTGTAATGAACTGTTCAATACTGTAATAGAGTGGAAATCCTATTGATGAAAAAGTGATGGTGATTTTAACAATGGCTGATGCCTCAGCATTTTAGCGCCTGGCATTAGCAACAGCGCAAGACAGTGTCTCTGTCTAACTCAAGTAGAATTAGTACTCTCTTTCTCTCTCTTGACAGTGGCATGATTTTTATTCTAGTGGGAAAACTTTTCCCAGGCTAGAGAAATATTAGCTCATTGCTAATAGAATTTTAAAAAAAACGGCACAGTAGCCGAGGGACAGTGTTAGCGAGCGTATCCAGCCTGGACGGGTTCCACTGGACTATCCGTACAGCATAATGGTGTTTCCAGTTCTTTTTCTATTGAGGGCGATTGGTGAGTGAAAAACTCGAACATTTTCCTATTATCGAATTCAGTCCAATTAGTTGTTTTTAACTGCAGGCAGACTAGGGCGGGCTCCCTTTGGTTTTGTTTAACAAGTAACAAGCATTTTGAATATTATTCTGGTAATTTCTAATGGAAAGAGAAAGAGAGTAAATGACCTGTGGATATTGTTATCTTGATTAGGTTATAGAACGATTTTTTAAATTTTTATCAATTTATTCAATTTTAGATTTTTTTTCTTTGAGTTGGTTAATTTAATTTCTAACTTCATTTGAATCCTTATGGAGAATTTATAATTTGAATCTTTTATTGTGTAATTTTAGTTTATTTCCGATTTTAGTTTTTGTCTTTGAGTTGGTTAATTTAATTTCTAACTTCATTTGAATCCTTATTGGAGAATTTATAATTTGAATCTTTTATTGTGTAATTTTAGTTTATTTTCTATTTTAGTTTTTGTCTTTGAGTTGGTTAATTTAATTTCTAACTTCATTTGAATCATTATTGGAGAATTTATAATTCGAATATTTTATTGTGTAATTTTAGTTTATTTCCTTTTTTGATATTCCCTGAAGTTAGTAGGGTAATTTTGTCGATTCTGGGACAATGATTGACAGCTTATAGTTCTGTTCTTTAATCCGAGTAACCAATTATTATTGAATTAGAATACGGTGTTAGTTATAGATTTTGATATTCATTGAAGTTAGTAGAATAATTTTGTCGATTCTGGGACAATGATTGACAGCTTATAGTTCTGTTCTTTAATCCGAGTAACCAACTATTATTGAATGAGAATACGGTGTTAGTTATAGATTTTTGATATTCATTGAAGTTAGTAGAATAGTCTTGTAGATTCTGGGACAAGTATTGACCACTGATAGAATTGTCCTCTTATTTTAATCAACCAAATCTTGTGAATGAAAATATAGTGCTCATTATAGATTTCTGATATTCATCAAGATTAGTAGTATAAATTTTGGAGTTTCAGAACCTGTAGTAATTATATTCTGTTGAGATAGTTTTATTCTTGCAGTTAGTTAATAAGAGAATTTGGCAAGGCCACCCTTGTGCCCCGAAGGAGAAGGGCGTAGAATATAAGCATTTGTCGGACATCTTTGTTTTTCTGCCGCACCACCCCAACCCCTAGTTCGGTTACAATACCTTCCATAATATTAGCTTTTATTGCACTCGCCATTTCAGATAATCGTTTTTCAAACTCTTCCTTTGTTAATGAAGAACTAATCAATTTCTGCAAAGCAGATTCTAAATATTGCTTATCAATTCCCAATGGCTGTGTTTCATTTACTTTAGTAAAAATTTCTGTACTAAGTTGTTTTAATTTAGTATTGAGATAGTTTCTGTCCAGCACCTCCAAATTCTTAATTTTTTCTGATACGGCTTTCAATTTCTCATCTAAATAAGCTTTATCAACTTTATCGTTGTTAATACTGAGCAACTGAGATGAAAAGCTGTCTGTTAAAGTTTTCACTTCTCCTAATGCACTCTCTAGAGTTTGAGTTCTCTCTGCAATAGCTTTATCGATATTAGCACTGAAATTTTGTAATGTACTTAGAATATGTTCTCTTTCAATTATGCTCACTCCAATATTCTTTGTATTTTCGGAAATGAGTTTGGTTATTTGCGAATCTAAATAAAATTTCACAGCTTCGCTGATTCCTTGTTGATTTATCGATTCGATTATCTTCTGTGTTATCGAGTCAATATCACACGTAAGATTAGCAACAGCTCCGCTAGCACTAGCCGTATCAATTCGTCCGAATCGATGTAGAGTCATCGTAACACTAAACAATTAATTTTGCTTCTTTCAGCTCTTCAATTATAGACACGATCTCAACATCATGCCCGGTGTTGCCACTAGCTTTTGAGGAATAGAGTAAATTTAATCTTTCCACTAAATCGTCAAAATTATCAAAGTATTGATAAATTCTATCATGAGAATTATTTTTTGCAAATTTCAATAAACCCCAACCCTTCTTTTTACTAATTTTTTTACTGGGAAATAACTTTTGAATCATTTGAAATTTAATTCCCTGATTTCGTTTAACATAGCCTCTTCGATCTAAATGTATGCCTGTAAGTGTTAAGATTTTTTTATACTTATCCAGATCTCTCTGATTATAAAGATTTGAGTTCGGTCTCGCACTGAATAATAACTCAAGTAGACCATGTGTTAAACGGAATCTTTCATTATTAATATCTATATAACCATTATCGAATATTACTTGCTGATTTCCAATATAATACACGTCATCTTTAGAATTATATGAAATTCCATAACTGATTGAATTATTCAATTTTTCCGCATGAAACGTTTTTAGATATTGTGACAGCACATCATCGTTTCTGCTAGAACCAAGTAAACTGTTTTCAAATTTAGTTGAGCTTAAAAAATGGTCTGTTGAACTCTCATAACTCTTTTCATCCTCCTCCTCATTATCATCAATTTCCATACTCTCTTGTTCCTCTTTTACTTCTTCCTTTTAGGTGTAAAATCATGATTAGAGTGCAAACTAGATTTGTTTTTCCCAATTCAATTATAGGTTCTATTAATGGCAAAAGAGTTTTCCTATTGAGTTCCTCCGTTCGTTTTTCAAAATTAATCAGGCTTTTATGCTTGTCACTGATCACCTTTCTCAATTTCTTAAGCTGTTCTATTAAACTCTCCTTCTTGTTATTCACTATGCTATTTCCTCTCCTCTTCCTCCTCCTCCTATGTGTTTTAGACAACATGACTGTACAAAGAATTAATCTCTACTGAACGGTAAGAATCGTGTCCAGTGAATCCCGATATTTTCCTTCCTTTATATTACATTCTTTTAAAATTGTAAGAAAATTATGCGGTTTACGATTCCAAACTGTATGACAAAGTTTACTGAAATCTTTATAAGACATATCTCCTCCAACATGATCTCTGTGAATTAATTTCAGACTCAATAAATCCATCTTAACAATTATTATCATATTTGCATTATCTATAGTGAAATGTTTCTGTGTAGCTCCATAACTCTGAATTAAATATGCAGTGTCAATATTTCGATGTCGTCCCATAGTAAAATATTCTCTTATCTGTGGGACATTACTCAGTTGCAAGTCATCAAAAATTACCAAGCTATATTCAGGGATACGGTTTGGATGGGGAATTTGGCTCACATCATCTTCCATGTGAAATCTGATATTTTTCAAACCTGCAAATACCTTGCTGAGAAAAACATATTTTGGTTGATATAAACTTTTGCTAAATAAGTAAATGTGCTTAAATTTTAAACCATTTTCAGCAAATACTAAATTAAATAAGAGATTTGTTTTTCCTCCAGCACTGGGAGAAATAATTAACATTCTTGCATTATGAGGAAGTAAGTCTCCATTTTTACAAAATGCAGGCTTTTCTTTATCTGTAATTAATTTATCAAAGTTAACAATTGGTATTTGACTCATGATTACAAACGTACAGAACGTGATCTGATAAGGTACTGAAAATTTTTACAATAGTTAGAACAATGCCGTCAGAGCAATGACCGAGCGCATGTTGGCGCTACATGTATAGAGAGGCGTTTCCCAGAGATTGGAATGCAGGTAACACTCTCCACCTCCTCTCCTCATCATCATCATCATCATCATCATCATCATCATCATCAGACAGATTATGGATGTTCAAAAGATTCTTATATTACAAAATGAGAACCAATGTTTGATGAGGAGCTATTATATTTTCAACGAATGTACATCATGATATTTACAATAAATGTACATGTTATTTACAATAGATTATTTACAATAAATGTACATGTTATTTACAATTGATTACAAAAGATTATTTTTCATCTAATAATTGATCTTTACTAATATAACTAGGCGTTGAAAACCCAATCCATTTCACTAACAATCCTTTTTTATCACGTTTTAATATTTTTTCAATCAAATACACTTGTCTCTCCGTTTCGTTTAATAGTGTTTTTTCAATTTCTTCTGCATAAAACCTACCACTAATTACTTCTCCGTTTAGATCTCGCAAGCTATACGTTACAGGTTGAGAAGGAAATATAGAATGAATTACAAAATACTCTGCGCTCCAGTTTATGTTATAAGATTTATCGAAAAGAACCCTTTTCTTTGAGATTCGTACAACATCTCCTAGCTTAAATTTCGGTTTTGAATTTTTCAATTTATATCGTCTATTGAATGCAGAATTCAAAGACATTAAAACATGATTACGATCTTTCTTCCCCACATCTTTAGGTTTCATTGTTATGGATGAATGCATTGTTGCATTATAATCACGAACTAAACTGTCTAGTTGCAATATCCAGTTTTTGGTTCCATGTTCAGTTAAATATCTATAAATTTTTGCTTTAAGTGTTCTATTAAACCTTTCAACTATGGAGGCTTTCTTATCGGTAAAAACATGATAATGTTTAATACTATATCTATCTAATAACGCTTTAACTTTTGAATTAAAGAATTCTGTTCCCTGATCTGTTTGGAACAGCTTAACTCCCTTATTTTTAGAAATAATTGGCTCGAGAGCGTTAAATACAGATTGGCTTGCCTTGTCTTTTAATGGTACACAATATGCAAATTTTGAAAAACAATTAATAACAGCTAAGATATATTTGTAACCCTTATTAAACGCGATAAACTCGTCATCTCAATGAGATCTGCTTGAAGCAAGTCTTTTTCACTTTTCAACTCATATTTGCGAGTGGGATAGTTCACACGTGGCACACTATGAAGCTCTAAAGCTAGCTTAGATCTAATAATATTCTTGATATTCACAACAGTCAAATCAGTGGTGTTGGATGATTGTACGGAACATACTGAGCAATCAGTTAGAGTGTTGGCACTCTATAATGTCCAAATGGGAGAGTATCCACACCATTCTCAGCAATGTACCTCTTATCATCATAAGGGCTCAAACAGATTTTTGCACATTCAACCTGATACATGGTGTGATTATAGGATCTTAACATATTAAATTTTTCAATGTGTTCACTACGTTCAAACAATGATTTCTTATATAAATTAAAATTAAGTTTTCTACATTTCACTCCGCTCTGTACACCCTTTGCTATACATTTATTTACAGGTTCTTCATTCTCGTTACATACTAAAAATGAGTAAAGTTTCGATCTAAGACCTACAAATCTATGGACAGGTTTTGAGGCGGTCTCATCCTTGAACTTTCCTACAACTTTATTTCTCTCCATGGAAAAGCAAGGGTGGGTAGGTGGATAGTTAGAAATATCGAAAAGGGTCAAATTTCTCTAATCAACTGATACACATCTTCGACTTTTAGGTTTAGAAGAAAACTGTCGGTGTCAGTCATACACAGTTCTATATGATCCCACGGTATAATTTTTTGTAATTTGCAATAGAAAAAATCGTACATATGGAATTTACTCAACTCCAGTACAGAAAAGCCGGAATAGACAGGCTTGTTCATTTTAAGTTCCAACTTGCGAGAGAAAAACGCGATCACGTTCGGACTAATCATTTGCCAGCGTTTACATAGTGGATTTGAAATGTACTTATCTAACCGTTTTTCATCCGTGATAATTTTAACATTGATATGCTTACGCACTGATTGAATAGTTTTTCCAAATATCAAGTTACAACAGACCTTAAAGAAGGATATTTCAAATTTATTTTTCGCATTCTGTCCATTCCGGATATTGAAGTCGATGTAGCTTTTCAGCAAGGGAGATTGGGAAAAGCTAATGACGCGATACACTTTCAATAATTTCAAACCGAGCTGAAGGTAGAGCTTTAAATTGACATAGTGAACAATGTACTTTTCACGGTCGAAAAGTGTGTTCATGAGCTTTTTGGTTCCAGTTTGACCGTTCTCATTTGTTTGGTAGTTCGACAGCAATTCGTGCGGCAGCGTTTGGTGGAGAGGTGCGAGTGGGAAGCTGGCGTGCTTATCATGTAACTCTTGAGGGTACTTGAGATCACATTCTATTATATATCCGGTTTCTGAATTGCTGTCCAAATTTGCAAAATCAAGGCTGGAAATTTCTTCCTCTGAGAGGAATTTGAAATTTCCAACAGGTAAGTTTCGGCTCATAGCTTCCGAGTATAAACTGTTTGCATCGATATAAAGCAGATAATTAGACTGTTTTGAAGGATTGTATGTTTCGGGTAGATGTTTGTTATTTGCTTCGCAATAACGTTTACCGATAAATGACACCCCACCCCTCATCCCTGCCTCAAACATAAGATGCATGTCAGGATGAGTAATCAATTCTAGTTCGACTTTAGTGTGTTTCAGCATGCAATTCCAGGTGAAGTGCGCGAGAGAAACAAAATGGGTCACATCAAGGCTGTATGAGCTAAAAAGCGTAGACCTCATGGATTCAAAAACTACCGCTAATAGCATTACGTCCAAACATAAATAAAAATCGTGATATTCACCCAGATTTTTCAGCTTGAATGTTGAGAACACTCTTTGCGCATGCTCATATTCTTCGCGAGACAGAGGTGAATCAGTTAAATCGTTATGAAAACATTCGATGGGGGGAAGCGATGTTTCCTCAAATTTTTCGGGACAGCTCATGTACAAGTAAGGATATACTCCTTTTTTCAACAAGAGCTGTCTGTGTTCGCGAGGTGGATCATGAAACACCGAAAATAATCGTTCGAACTTCTTTTCCATGTCTGTACTTTCTACCAAATTACGCACCAATACTTCCAAGGATTCAGACATAAACTTGTAGGAATCTAAAAATTTATTTTGCCTACTGAAAGTGTCAAAAATCTCTCTGACGTATTTGCGATGCAGGAAATTTCTTTTTTACATTTACCGAGCGATTTCAGAATAAAATGCAAATCAAAACCGGAGAAATTATGAAAATAACATGATATGTACTCCGGAGTACAAGCTGTTAAATTACAAGAAACATGTGCCGCACACAAGTAATTACCGGTTTCATGCGCGTGGTGACGACATTTAATATCGCTGTCTAAAAACGGTTCAGCACAAAGCCCGCAGTTTACTGAATTTTGAAATTCGCGCTCTTGACTTTCGGATAAAGCTTGCATCGGAATTTCTCGTTTCATATCCTCATACAAAATGTCGCCGAGATCTGTAATTTCCTGAAGAAATTTCTCCATGATTTTTTCGTCTAAACTACTTGATCTATGGAGTACAGGTCCGTAGGCGATTTCCCCGTTAACATCTATAACAACGAAACAATACCCACAGGGAATATGACTCGCCGTTTTCTTTGTATAACTACGAGTAACTTCATCAGAATCGGAATCATCATCATATAGGTAAGAAATCACCTTACTTTACTTTCGGCGATGCAATTTCAGCGACCCCCACTCCACCTCCCTCTCTTATGAGCACACACCAATAAAATAACTAACTAACCTTTGATTTGCTGTGTCCTCCTTCCTCCTCCTTTGTCCTCTTCCTCCTCCTTTGTTCTCCTTCTCTTCTGTTATCCTCATCCTCCCCTCCAAGGACATAAATCCTCCCCTCCGAGGACAAAAACTGTCCTCCGAGGACAAAAATTGTGCTCCGTTCTCCTTCTTTGTCCTCCTCCTCCTCCTTTGTCCTCCTCCTCCACTCGTTTAGCAGGAAAGAAAAAATGAGAGAGGAATGCGGAGAAGGAGGGAGAACATTTGTGTAATTACACTCAATGTTATGACAAGCTACAATGGTCATACATTTCCTAGAATACAAAATCTAAAATTTCTTTCGGATGTTTGGAAAAACTTGGACACACCCCATTCACACAGACAGAAGTGGAGCAGTATAATAACATCACAATGCTGGAAATTAAAGGGAAAGTAAAAGTAGGACAGTGCAAAAGATTAGAAGATTTACCAGAAGGTACAGAGTTGGTCATTATTGCAATAAAAGAAGTGTACAATAGAAACAAGATACGGTATATTTTACAGTTTGAGAGCCTAGAAGAATTGTATATGTCTAGGAAGAATTTGTGAGCTCTAACATTGATTTGAATTATAAAATTAGAATTTAGCTAGATGTTCTAAAGCATAACCCCAGTAGACATAAGGAAAGAGTTGTATTTTGTATTTAAGTTAAGGTATTGTAAATAGTCGAAAATGTGAGTGCAGAGAAGGTTGTAATCCAATGTGACATCATCCAGGCTAAGAGCAGTGATGGGTAGAGCCAAGGTCACATGATAGGGGGAGGAGGAGTGGGGGTCGCTGAAATTGCATCACTGAAAGTAAAGTAATGTGTTTTCTTACCTATATGATGACTTGCAACTGAGTAATGTCCCACAGATAAGAGAATATTTTACTATGGGACGACATCAAAATATTGACACTGCATATTTAATTCAGAGTTATGGAGCTACACAGAAACATTTCACTAGAGATAATGCAAATATGATAATAATTTTTAAGATGGATTTATTGAGTCTGAAATTAATTCACAGAGATCATGTTGGAGGAGATATGTCTTATAAAGATTTCAGTAAACTTTGTCATACAGTTTGGAATCGTAAACCGCATAATTTTCTTACAATTTTAAAAGAATGTAATATAAAGGAAGGAGAATATCGGGATTCACTGGACACGATTCTTACCATTCAGTAGAGATTAATTCTTTGTACAGTCATGTTGTCTAAAACACATAGGAGGAAGAGGAAGAGGAGAGGAAATAGCATAGTAAATAACAAGAAGGAGAGTTTAATAGAAAAGATTAAGAAATTGAGAAAGGTGATCAGTGACAAGCATAAAAGCCTGATTAATTTTGAAAAACGAACTGAGGAATTCAATAGGAAAACTCTTTCGCCATTAATAGAACCTATAATGAATTGGGAAAAACCAAATCCAGTTTGCACTCTAATCATGATTTTACACCTAAAAAGGAAGAAGTAAAAGAGGAACAAGAGAGTATGGAATTGATGATAATGAGGAGGAGGATGAAAAGAGTGATGAAACAAGTTAAAACACAAGAAAAGCTACGAAAATAAATTTTGAATCTTCATTTTTCACAAAATAAGGATAAGATGAAGAGTCGGACACATAATATATCATGAAACTTCGTTGAAAAACATCAATATCTGAAACTAGAGTTATCAAATTGTGTTACCTCTGACTCGTATGGTGAAGGCACACTTCAAATTAATATAATAAATTCAGTGAGAAAACAACGAAATCCTGATTTTCATCATGAGCATGGTTATATCAAGAAAACTGTAATATTTTTTAAGAGTATTGAAAAGTGAAAATCTATATACAGCGCATGTCAAAACAATAGACAAAATTGATTGTTTCGAGTGCCATACTGTATTATTCTGTTTACTATGGTGAAGGGAGTCAGCCGCGTTGGCTGTTTCCCCTTCCACAGCGTCAACTTGAATCGCAAATACATAACAATATACATCAATGGATTCGCAATGAATGTGGCTACCATAATTATTCGTCACATTGTTCTTTAAAACTACTTGCTTCGAAGTTAATTGGAGAAAACAAAAAAATCAAATCGAAAAACCCCTAAATTTTTACATTATATTATTTTATTAAGGAAACTGTTCGATTTATTGAGGAAATGAATTCGACTATTATTGTAGTCCTTAATTGAACGAATCGAATGGCATATGATAGATTTTTTTTTGATTAATGATTACAGAGATAATTGATTTCCAGTTTGCTGTTTACTATGGCTAAGAGAGTCAGCCGCGCCGTTCCGCGTCGACTGTTTCCCCTTCCACGGCGTCAAATCGAATCGCAAATACATAACAATATACATCAATGGATTTGCAATGAGAGTGGCTACATTAATTATTAGGCTCATTTTTCTTTAAAACTACTTGCTTCGAAGTTAATCGAAGAAAACAAAAAAATCAAATCGAAAAACCCCTAAATTTTTACATATATATTATTTTATCAAGAAAACTGTTAATTTTATTGAAAAAATGAATGAAACTAATATTGTAATCCATAATGTAACGAATCGAATGGCATATAATATAGCTGTTTCCGATCAATGGGTACAGAGATAATTGATTTTCCGTGATTACCTGCATTTTTCAACTTTGAGGGGTGCTAGGGGGGAAAGCTCCAAGAAGATTTCTTGGGACTTTTGGGAGAATGACCCTCTGGGAGGGTCTATCGATGGTAGAAGATTCAGCTTTTATTTAATTTTCGGATCGAAAAAACCTTTATTGACTGGGCTATTATTTTCAAGTTCAAGTACGTATATGGAGTATTATATAAAATCTGACCGCAAGTAATATACACTTATTATTAACATTTATAATATTCTCCATCAGAAGTTAAGTAATTCTTATTGTCCCAGTGAAATAAGTTTCCTTAAAGTTTCTATTCCCTTCATATCTATTCTTCGATGAATATCACAAGGAATCATATTAATAAAAATCTAGTGCTTGATTTGATGTAATTCTTTCGATGTGGTGTAAGCTTTTGAGAAATAATTTGTAATTGTTAAAATGAATCGAGTCTAATTAATCACAGTTTATAAAGTTCTAATTTGAATGGGTAGATATAGTTAACATAAAAGCGCAGAGTGACTGGGTGGAAACGTCAAATTTTTTATTGTTTAACATACACACACATGATTTACATACATATAAAAACAAAATGATACACAATTTTTTTAGAACAATAATGCTCAAGGTAAAAACCTGTGAGGGGAGAAAAATCTAAATTTTCACATGAAAACGTCACTCGAGAATAATTATATCACTCGGCCTCACAACAGAGAGTCTTAGAGTCCTTGACTTAGAATAGTTAATCTCACAGTTGTACAGTCAGTGTGAGTGAGATTTTCTGCACACATCATGCGTGAATACGCCGGATGGATCGACTCGTATAATTTGAGAATGGTGATAATGATGAGGAAACATGATTCTGTTAAAAGGAATAGTCTCCAACTCCATTATGTTCTTAGGGATTTACTTGTGATCATGTTTCTATAATTTTATCAATTCGGAGATCAGCCTTCAAAAATTTAGGTCAACTTATACATTTCAACTCACGTTGCTACACGTTTCAACTTAGCAAAAGGACAGAGGGAATTAGTATTATTATTCTCTAGAGCCCTGGAAATATCTCTGTTATTGTTCTTGGTACCTTATACAAAAGGGACTCCATAATACAAAAACAAATCAGTCCTTGCCGGACAAAGCTAGAGGAAGAAGAAGAAGAAGAAGAAGAAGATGACAGGAGGAGAAGAAGAACAAGCGAGTAGAAGAAGAAGAAGATGACAGGAGGAGAAGAAGAACAAGCGAGTAGAAGAAGAAGATAATAGAAAAAGGAGACAGAAGAATAAGGAAGAAGAGGAAGAAGATGAACAATAATAAGAAGAAAAAATATAGATAGGAGAAGATTATAACCGTTGAGTACACTATTTTATCTATAACCACTCTTTTGACGAATTGAAAACTTATAAATTACTGGTGGTACTCCCATACAGTAACAGTCAGGGGTGTATTCAAATACCGTTGGATAACATCTTTCCAATATTGTTCCATTCATCTAGAAGTATATAATCTGTTCTTTCTTACATTGATATCACTTATGTATAAGTTATTGCAGAATCAAAATTATTTTAAATTGACTGAACAATTAAAAGTCACATTGAAATAGTTATTTTGGAGTTTGGTAGAAATAATACATTTACATGGAACTCAATTTATTCATTGAAGGCAATCTACATAATTCTAATAGGTTCTGATAACACATAATGATAAAATAGGTGTTCAATGAATTAATGAAGCCTAACAACTTGAAATATATTTCAAATTATTTAAGATTAAATTGATTCTACCTCGGTGCAAGTCAGCTTTACATTTGTACATGTATCATTGTATTGAATTATTAAATATTTGATGATTTTGGTAAAACGACATTTTAATCCTGGACTAGTAGTTCTATGAACAGTAGACCTCGCGCAGTTATAAAACACAGCCTCGTCTCATACTGTCCATAAGAGTAAATCCTGTTTGTATGCTGTGTCGGCAAGATGTTGGTGTGAAAACAGCTAATGGCTGTTGGGGTTAGTGTATCAAAAATATGCTAACATCAAAATCTAATCTCCTCCAACTTACTGGCAACAGGTCAGACCGAGGTGAAAGCAGATAAAGATCGAGAGAAAATACTATCTTTTCTTTCCGTTATTAATTGCATGCGTCATTGCATGCAATGAATAGTCAACACGACAGCTCATTTTTTACTAAGTTACATTGATATATTAATTGAATGCGTTATTGCATGCAATTAAAAATCCACTCAACAGCTGAATTATTATGGATGATTCTATTCTGATTTTTACTGTAATATTGGCGTTCGAAGGAGACTTTACCTATTGTATTAACCTTAAAATGCAAAATTTTCAAAAAACCTTGTATATACGTCGAGGCACAATTTAAAAAGAAATATACCTGTCAAATTTCATGGTAATCTATTGCTGCGTTTCGCCTTAATTGCGGAAGATATAAACATAAAGAGAAATGCAAAGCCGTCGACTTGAATCTTAGAACTCATTTCGCTCGGTCAATAAATCGAAATTTTAAGAAACCACAAATATCCTGGATGAAAAGGGGAATCAATTGTTATGTATAGATTTGAATCTGAATGTCTAGGATCCACTAAACAGTCTACTAAATTCATCATTTTTTCTCCACAGGAGAAACGTTTAAAGCTGGCATCAAATGATGTCACCACATTATTAACATATGTAAATTATATATTTATATATATATGTATGTCACGTGGATTGAAGGAGCGTTGTTTGTGACGTTGTTTGTAGATTGAAGGAAGATTCTATTTTACTATTTAAATAAATCATAATGTAATTTACTTATCCACTTCGAGATTTACATAGTGATAGTAGGAAATGAAATGTATAGCAAACACTTCAGTTGCTATGTAGGCCTACTGTATTGTATTCTGTAGTGTCTTATTTTTTACTAAAGTGATGAAGTATCAGAAAATACTATCATTCAGCATTGTTATGTATTATTTTCAATGTCATTTTTTTCTCTTTCTTTTCAATAATTTAAAATTTGTTATTATTTTAAATAAGTAGATAACTTAACTATTGTTTGTCTTTAATCATATTATTTGTATTTATTTCTTCGTATTGTTATAATACTTGATAGAGAGTTGAGTGTAAGAGAGGGTCGACTGCGCCCTAACTTCGCTTTCTAAGAAAAATAAAGGTAGTCATTCTATTCTATTCATGTCACCATAATATATATGTATGTATTAAAAAACAGACGCTTTCAAAGAAAAATAAAGGCAGTCATTCTATTCTATTCATGTCACCATAATATATAATATGTATATATATATATATTAAAAAACAGATGACATCCAATTTATTAGAGCAAATGGAATGCCTTCATCTTCATGTATAGGCAACACACCACACCAACCTTGTTCCTGTGAGACTGACCTTGTCTCTCTGTGACACTACACTTGTTCGAATGGGACTCTACCCCTCTTCTTGTTCCACTGACACTACTTGTTCCAGTGAGACAGACCTTGTCTCTGTGAGACTCACCTTGTCTCTGTGAGACTCACCTTGTCTCTGTGGGAACTTGTTCCTGTGAGACTGCCATTTATAAAACTACTTGTTCCTATGAAACTTGTCTCTGTGACACTAATATCGTTCAAAAACACTACTTGTCTCTGTGAGAACTTGTCTCTGTGATACGGACCCTCCGAAATCTGGAGAAAGTTGTCAGAAGAATTGGAAAATATCTATCCAATAACACCATTCAGCCTACATGTTTTGTTATCTACAAATAGATATGGACTCCTGAACCTGTTGAGAAATTCACCAAATATTGAAGCAAGTGATCACCTTCACAATTCATCATCCACTTCATCTTCTGTTAAAAGTATTGTCTCATCTGGCAGTTCAAGTTTTAGTGAACCCATCGACACTGACTCAAGCTCATCGACTAAAAAAATAATTGAAAACTTCAAAATAACATTTTCAAGTAAGGAATGGAACAGGATTGCTCCAGAAGATGTTGTTTATCGGACATCGATATTAGGTGGAAAGAAGTTTGAGAGGCGATATACAATGCTTAGGAGAGGAGCATGGACGAACTTGGTTCATGAACATGTTGTTCTTCATACGAACTTGAAATGTTGTATGAGCTACAGTGGTGGAAAGGTAGCAAAATTGAAAAAGCCCTATGTTAAAGTCAATGGCAAGTGTTCTTTTTGTAATACAATTTTGGAAGGGATAATTCCCTCACCACCAGATCAAAATACTCGGGTGATAATGAGTTGTACATTGAAAAGAGATGTACAGATATGTTCTGGCAGAGCTAAGATACAGTTGAAAGGGAGTTTGAGGAAGACTATTGTGGATAAAATGACAATAGAGAAGAAGTCTCCAAGTTGTGTTCAAAAAGAATTAGCAACAAAAATGATTGATTCAGCAATCACCCCTTCTTTGGAAGTGTTGAGGAAGGCGAAGTCAAATGCCAACAGGGAAAAAAGATTCGACAGCGACCCGGTGATGGCTGTGGTTATGGCTAAATACGTTCCACCATACAGCAATTTCATTAAAGATGTATGCTATGATAAATTGAATGTTCATTTCTGGAGCGCTCCTCAGATACATGCAGAACGAAAATATTGTATGGAGAACGAGTGTTCCAGAATAAGTATAGATGCGACTGGCCAAGTTGTAAAGAACGTTATCAGGCCGAATGGGGAGAGATCTTCCCATATAATGCTATATGAAATCGTCATACATGACAAGCAAAAAAAATCTTTTTTTCCTGTAGGAAGCATGCTCTCTGAAAAACAAGACACAGAGACTATACGACATTGGCTGAATGCGTGGATGAGAGATGGTGCAATGATTCCAAAAGAAATTGTGACAGACATGTCCTTAGCTCTTACAAATGCTTGTATTCAGGCATTCACCAATATGAGATCGTTGGAGGAGTATCTCAATAAATGTGAGATCATATTAAAGGAAGAAACGATGGACTCTATTCCTCTACCTGCTTGTTTTATCAGGTATGATGTGGCTCATACAATGAAACTTTTCTCTATATTCAGTAGTTAAAAAGGGCAGCTGAGAAGAACAAGACATTTTTATTCAACGTCATTGGCTCTTGCTCTCCAATGTACGGATTTGAAGGACTTGAGACAAATTTTGAAGTGTATTTTAACAGTTTGCCTCTCGGAAACGGAAAGAGATGAAGTTGAAACAGGAGCCCCAACTCCATGTGAAGAGAGCAAGTCATACTTGCAACAAAGAATTGGTGGGATTGCTGATCACTTGTTACTAGAAGAGTGTACTGAAGAAGAGGAAACGGGAAGAGTAAAAGAAGAAAATGAAGTAGAAAAAGTTGAAGGAGAGAAATTTGAAAGTCAGGAGTGGAAGAAATCAAAGTATGGTGCTGGGTTTAGAGTTTGGGTGCAAACGATAGTGGTACATGTGGAAAAAAATAAAGAGGGATCTCGAGGGAATCAGCAATTTCTTCCGAAATTGGTTGTGAATATACTGAATGTCTCAAAAACATTACCTCTATGGACTGCAATAATGGTTCCACACTTTGGAATTGGAGAGGTAACCGCGAGCAGCACAGCTAGTGAAGGTAATTTCAACAATTTGAAAAACCGAATTTTTCAAAGAGGAAATTTACCAGCTCGATTGGATGATTTCCTCCTCACATACATACCAGCTCTATCCGGGCAAATGGAATTGAAGAGAAAGGGAGAGGATATTCCCTCACAAGAAATTGAGGAATCGAGAAAATATGATAAATGCTCTATTTGTAACGGTAAATGTGAAAATAACACCAAAGAGGATGATAATCTCATATGCTCTTCATGTTCAAACCTCAGTAACGAAGAGCAACATAGAAGATTGTCGCTCAAACATGTTGAGAATTGGCGAGGTTTAGCACTAGTTAAGACGAGAAAAAGAAAATCACATCTCGAACGAAACAGTGATTGGTCACATGTAGACCTGTGGACCAAAAAACCATACATACCAATCGGTGTTTTAAAAAATGGAAACTTATCAACTCTTTTACCTCTGAAAATTGATGGAAAGCTGTATGTATTAACAAACACGTGTGCCTTTGATGTTATTTTGCAAATACTTACATCCTCTTATTGCGACAGTACCCTTTTCAAAAATGTGGTAGAAGAAGCTGCTGATGAATGGCCATTGGGTGAGATGATCATTGAAATCGTAAAGAAAGGAATCAGCGCTGCTACATACAGAAAAAGGGCAAAAACCTTTCTCAAATGGAAAACATTACCGAAAGCCTAGGGATCTATACTATTCATGCTGAATGCAATGTGTCATCAGTAATGATTCCTCTAGTGCTGAGAGAGCTCCCAGCGGGTTACGAGAATCGTAAATGCACTTCGCCAACCTGTCCAAGGCCAGAAAGACACATTCCAATTATAAAGGTGGAACTGGGAATACCAAATAATGGAATCTGCGACTTACAAAAATTCATCGAGCATTATTTATTGAAGGTCCGAGCAACATGCTGTTTCGAAATGTTACCAGTAGGTAACTTTGAAACGAGTTTGAACAAAATAATGGATCCGGAAATTTCAAATCACCCGTTATGTAGTGGAAGCCGTGAAGTCGAAGTTAATCTCCTGAAAACCCATCTCGTTCTGGACATAACAGAAGACAATATAGAGAGATTATCTCAGTGTTCGTTTAGATTGAGAGATCTTCCCAAACAACTGCACCTTCAGAATGTAATTTATCATCTACGGGGTGTTGTTGGATTTCAGGGTATAGGATCTGAAGTGACGTCAATTGGTCACTACAAAGCGTACTGCTTTCGGCTCAACGAAAAATGGGAAGTCTTTGATGATTTGAAAGAGAAGTCCTCTGATACATCAGGACTTGAGAAGATTGATAGCTGCCATTTGATCATTTATACAATTTGAAAGAGTTAGGCTACAGCTTTAAGTGGGACTTACCTGAAATAAGCAACTTATTGTAAATATAGACTATGTTAGGCTGTCATGGACTACTAATGAATGATAATGTTTATACTCTTAGAATGAGAGGTTATTATAATCTTTTTTATAATATCATTATACTGTCAGATAACTTTATTCTTCATGGTCGAGCTCATATTTTTAAAATAGAGATTGTGTAAATATATAGATTAGTTTTTCATTTGAATATTAGATTATTATTAGAATATTAGATATTAGATTAATATTTTGAAAGTAATAAAACAATCAAACCTACACTGGAATGTTAATAATAATTTCAAAAATCAGTTCTGTATTAGTCCTATGTTTTTCAATTATGTAAATATTATTTCCTCAAATAAGCATTTGATAAACAGATGACGCAAAAGAGGATTGGACGCTAAAACTGACATGAATATTTAAACTAATTCAATCATGATTATAATTTTGTAGAATAAATTATTTTTAAGAGATTTAGAATTAGATTATTCAGGCTAGGAGAATTTATCATTTTTGAGAGCATTAGAATTAGGATATACCTTAATGAATGTGAATGCGAAAAAGGAGGGACTTGGCAGTGAACTTCCAAGTTCATACCGTTGGAGTGCTTAGGATGCTTCTCATCCTGGCGTGCAAGGTATCAGTAAGTAGAATTTGATTGGATTTGATGTATTATGAGAGGTATAATTTTTCTTCTATAATTCTATAACCATTATTGTTCATGTAAAATATGATAACCATGAATAAAACACAACCACTTACTTTAAATAACTCACTTTATTGTTTCTACGATTCATCATGCCAACATAACCTTTATCACCACACAGAGCGCGCGAAAACAACCACGTCTGCCAACCTCATAGCTACATACATTACAATTCCTCCCTTCAACTTTACAAAATATTTCAACAATAAGAGAACTATTACCAGTGACACTCAAAAATCGAAATCATAAACAATGCAAACACAAGTCAAATTACAATAACAAAATAGTTAGTTTTTATGAAAAAAATAATTACTAATTGATTTTTAATTATCTCTTACAAACTGAATCTTAAATTTAAATCTAACAATGAAAATACTATTACAAATTCAATCTTTCCACTGGCTTTCTCAACCTTACTGGATATCTATTCATTTCTGATTCTGAGGAGTTATCATTAGACACTTCACCCGACAGCTGAGGCTGTGACTTTCTGTTTTGTGGAATCCTGGAAGGTAATTCCCTGCCAGGGGATTGAATGGGGATTGGGATGTGATCAGTTGGCGATGCCTTATCCAGATTAATTATATCTCTCTGAACTCCCACTTCTAAGCTCACTTTCGGTGGTGTCAACAATAAATCACGTGTGAATGTTGTTTCTTTAGCTGAGTAATGCGCACTAACAATTTGATCCACATGCCGTTTCCAAATTACATCATTATTTAGTTTCACCAAATATGTTACTGGACCTAATTTGTCAACAATGTTTGCCTCAATCCATTTCCTTTGTCCCCTGTAGTCTCTAACAATCACAGGTTGCCCTACAATAAAATCCCTAGTCTTACCTCCCCGATAATTTTCCACTTGTTTGTCTTGTTTATCATAAACAACCCTTTGCAAATTTGGTTTAATTAAATCCAAACGTGACCTCAATGGTCTATTGAACATTAACATAGCAGGACTCTAATTTGTAGTAGCATGAATCGCATTTCGATATGCTAATAAAAATCTACACAAAGCCAATTCCACATTTTCATTTTCTAGAAGAGCACATTTTATTCGTTTTTTTGTTACTTTTACACTATTTTCGGCCTGTCCATTAGTCGCCGGTCTAAAAGGAGGTGAAAAGGTATGTCTAATACCATTAGCCTTGAGAAAATCATTAAATTCATTGGATGTAAAAGGTGGGCCATTATCTGAAATAAGGTACTGAGGGAGACCAAAACGAGCAAAAATAGGTCTCAATTTAGAAATGGTTTCTTTAGCAGCTGTAGAATTCACTTTCTCTACTTCTAACCACTTAGAATGTGCATCAATGATTATAAGATAAATTTGTGAATTGATTGGACCCAAGAAATCAAGATGAATTCTTTCCCACGGTTTCTTGGGAAATTCCCACACATGTAAAACACTCTTAGAAGGGAGTTGCCTTTGTTCTAAGCAAGCTCCACAACTATTAGCCAAACATTCTATATCAGCATCTATACCTGGCCACCAAAAATACGACCTTGCCATAGCTTTCATTTTTACGATGCCTAAATGTCCACAATGCAATTCTGACAGCAAGGCTTTGCGTAAACAGGAAGGAATAATAACCCTATGTCCCCACATCAGAATACCCTGCTCTATAACTAATTCATGTTGCTTTTGGAAAAATGGTCTCATATCTTCCATGTCTGAATTAAGCTTTCACTTTGGGACAAAGTTCGTGAGAAAAAGGCTACTGGTCGAGAATTTTGTGTTAATGTTGCACCAATTGCAAAATCTGATGCATCTGTCTCAATTATGAATGGTACATTTTCATCAACAAAGAGCAGTACCGCGGAAGCAATTTCATTTTTCAACATTCCAAAGTTTCCATCTGATCTTGAGATAGAGGGAATTTCTGTATGTGGACAAGGGGGTGAATCTTTTGAGAAAAGTTTTTAATCCATCGGGAGTAATGAGCCAGTAATCCCATGAGTCGTTTCATTTCTTTAGCATTTCTTGGGGGTGGAAAGTTCATGAGTGGTGCAAGGCGTTCTGGGTCAGGTTTAATTTCTCCATGTTTTATCTCATACCCAAGGAACTTCAATGATTTTTTTGAAAATTTACATTTTTCTTCATTTATAGTCAAGCCATACAATTCAATACTTGTTGAAATTTCTTAAGATTTCTGTCATGTTCTTCTTGATCTGAACCGCAAATGACAACATCATCCAAATAGGCAAAGCAGTCGTTCAAATTCTCTCTTTCTATAAGTCCGTTTATTGTACGTTGGAAGGCAGCTACTCCATTGGTTACTCCGAATGGTATTCGTTTGAACTGATAAAGTTTTCGGCCTACTTCAAAGGCAGTGTAATGTCGTTCATTCTCAAGAATCGGTATTTGATGGTAAGCTGACTTGAAATCTACAGTACTAAAAATGTTGTACTTGGCAATTGTGTTTACAAGATCTTCGATCAATGGGAGAGGGTATGCGTCTAAATTTGTGAATTTATTAATAGTCTGTGAATAGTCTATGACCATTCGTTTCTTCTGTCCATTGGTTACAATGAAAGGCTGGGCACGCCAACTGGACTGGCTTTCCTCAATTATTCCTTCTGTAAGGAGGCGATTGACCTCATTCTTCATGAATTCATAGTCATCTTGTGGGTGTCTTCTGGATCGGGTAGTTATTGGGTGGCAATCGGGAGTCAAGTCATTGAAAAGGGAACATGGTTTATCATGGCCTCCACCAAGAGGCAATCTTTCAAGGGTGGTGTGGTTGTAGAATTATTATCTATTACAAGAGGCTGTTATTACCATTGAATGCTAAACTTATTGTAGAGTGATTCATCAAAAAATCGTGACCAAGTATCACATTGCAACAGCATTCTTTTAATACCAAGAGTTTAATATTGTTGTATTCATTTCCTTTGTACACAATATTGCTATAAACACATGCTTTTGTAGCGGTGTTATGTTGAACAGATGCAAATCTTATAAAACAAGAATCTGATGCAGTTTTAAATTTATTTGTTTTTGCAAATTTTTCATCAATAAAACTGGCAACACTTCCGGTATCAATAAGAGCTGGTGTATTTATTCCATTCACCGAAACAATAATTGTAGCTTTAGAAAGATTACTGGCTATACCAGCTGCAGTAATAGTTGACGTAGTTAGTTTTTCTTTGAGCGTTTTACTTTTACACACATGGGAAAAGTGTCCAATTCGGGAACATTTATGACAAGTCTTTCCATTGCAGGACATTCTTGAGAATTTGAGTGTTTTTTATATCCGCAACGTTGGCATTGAACGGATTTCTCTACAATTGCCTGTCGATTTTGGGTTACAGCATTAACATCTGAGAAAGATTCACTCAAGCTTATGTTTTTATTTTCTTCAACAGAGTTTGTATAACAAGTACTTTTAAAGGAGTCGGCATATGTTTTTGCGGATTCAAGAACACGTGCTTGGGAAACGGTTTCTTGTAGACTCAAATCTCCTTGTTGAAAAAGTTTCTCTTTAATTTCAATAGAACATAACCCTGAAACAAGAGCATCTCTAATATGCTCGTTTTTGTTTTCTTCGGCTGACACTCTAGTGAAGTTACATGATAAGCTTAATCTTTTTAGTTCAGAATAGTAGTGATCAATGGACTCACCTATTTGTTGTTTTGCATTAGCAAGGCAGTATCGTGCATAAATTTCGTTCTTCGGTTTAACGAACATATCTTCCAACATGGATATAGTTTCTTCATATGAAGTATAGCTTTCCACAATTTCGTATAAAGCAGGTGATAAGAAGTTTACCAATATTTTCATTTTGTCTTTGGTTGTCGTTCCTTCTAAGAATTTTCGAACGTCTTTTTCCAATGTTTCCACTCTCTCTCTGCCGTAGGCGAATCTGGGTCGATAGATAATCCTTTGGCTTGAGAAACTTGTCAATATGTGATTCCATCTTATCTTCTTCGTAGTTACGGTTTTCAATCGTTTTTGTCTTTTTCTTTGTCGGCATTTTTATTTGATTAAATTGAAATAAGTAAACTCTTCATTTGTAGAGCTTTAATCAAAAAATTGAACATGACTTTCTACTAGTAACGGATCAACAACATTTGATATTTATGAATGAATCAATGACAACGAAAACATATGGTTTATCATATCACCATTATTGTTCACAATCTATTTTTACTTTACTTTTTTGTAAATACTTTTTTACAATATTATTAATTCCAGTTATTTTGTTATTGGATGCTATTCCTATGTATTCAAATAGGCTGATATCCAATTCATATGACGTCTTTTGTAAATGTGTTGCATCATGCAAGAACATGTATGATTGGAATTTCCCTTTTTAGAAAATCATCCACCGTATTGCCCATGAGTTGACCATTTACTCATTAATTAAAGTAAGGCAAAGTAGAATGTATCTAGCCAGTTGGCTAATAATTTTTTGTGCGAATTCAGATGAACCTTTCACAATAATCCACTTATTTTTAGATGCGCTAAAATGAAACTTTTGGAAACTAAAAGTACACTTTTGAAAAGGCTTTATTGAACATCATAAATTACAACATGCATTAGTTACCGTTACAGCAACCGAAGAATGCAGATATGGGGAGTCAATGATCAGATGCTTTTTAAATCATGATATCAATATTATCATATTAGAAAAAGAAGCCTGATTTAAAAAGTGTGAGCCACAAATGGCGATCATGTGCTCTCCTAAAATTTAAAAATTGTAGATATATGTTATTTGTTGCAACACGTGCTCTGAACATATTGTATTTAAGAATATGAATGCTCGAAGAGCTAGAATAATAAAAAGAACCGTTTCTCGAAACTATTGAGAATGCATTTGAATAGCTTACCTAGCCAGATGACTGGGGTTATTATTCTTTTCAAAGTAGTTTGAGACAAAATCATTCTGTCATAGAGAATTGCTAACAATATATGATAACAGTAACGTCAGTCACAGACACGTTTACAATAGAAACCACATGGCCCACTGTGCTTTGTGTCAACCTTGTATATATCTATAGCATAAGTTGATGGCAGGTGAATGAAAATTGTGAATAGCGATATAGATATATAGTTAGGAGAGAAG
>NC_052519.1:9267776-9339727 GCF_014356525.2 Nilaparvata lugens | reverse complement strand
TTTGGTAGCGGAAACAGTGATAAGACAGAGCTACCAACTAAACCTGGTAACCGCTACTGTAGAGGATGGATAGCGGTTCTTGTTAGCCTTGTTACCTTTTTACTTTCCTTGCCCTACTACCATAGGTAAGGAAGTATTGCTTCCAAAAAAAATTAAGGTACCCACAATTTCAAGTTTTCTATTACGTTTCAAGGTCCCCTGAGTCCAAAAACATGATTTTTGGGTGTTGGCTGGTGTGTGTGGGTGTGTGTGTGTGTGTATGTGTGTATGTGTGTATGGTGTGTATGTCTGGAACACGATAACTCCATTCCTAATCAACCGATTGACTTGAAATTTTAAACTTAACGTCCTTATACCATGGGACCCGACAATAAGAAATTCAATAAAATTCAATTCAAGATGGCGGAAAAAATGGCGGATAATTACTAAAAAACCATGTTTTTCACGGTTTTCTCGAAAAAGGCTCTAACGATTTTCTTCAAATTTATACCATGGATAGCTATTTATAAGCCCTATCAACTGACATGAGTCTCATTTCTGGGAAAATTGCAGGAGCTCCGTAATATTTTTGTGAAAAATGGCGGATAATCACTAAAAAACCATGTTATTTACGGTTTTCTCAAAAACGGCTCTAACGATTTTCTTCAAATTTATACCCTAGATAGCTATTTATGAGCCCTATCAACTGACATGAGTCTCATTTCTGGGAAAATTGCAGGAGCTCCGTAATATTCTTGAGAAAAATGGCGAATACTCACTAAAAAACCATGTTTTTCACGGTTTTCTCGAAAACGGCTCTAACTATTTTCTTCAAATTTTCACCATGGATAGCTATTTATAAGCCCTATCAACTGACATGAGTCTCATTTCTTGGGAAATTGCAGGAGCTCCGTAATATACTTGAGAAAAATGGCGGATAATCGCAAAATAAAAACATGTTTTTCACGATTTTCTCAAAAATGACTTGACCGATTTTTTTCAAATTCATACCCTGTATATTTATATATCAGCTCTATAAACTAGCATGAGTTTCCTCCCTGAGAAACTAACAGGGGGTCCACCCCATTCTTGAGAAATTTACTTTGTAACCTCCTTCTCGTGCTTGAGGTAGGTGGGTAGAGCAGTTTATTCAAAAGAACACACGTCGATATTTTATTTGTAGAACAGCTGTTTTGACAACTTTTAAAAAATCCTTAAATTTCATAATTCAAACAAAGGAAAATGTACTCTGAAAACAATAACAATAGTATAATCGTAGTTTTAATAAAATTATTAAGCCGCCAATCGGCATAATGTTATTCCCCTAGATTATCCTCGTTTAAGAATGAGGCTTATAGATCAATGAGCAAGGAAAGTTGTGCTCTGGAGTGTTCCACACCAGATTTTTGTGAAGTTTTATAGCAAATAAAGTTATCGATTATCTTTTTACTTTCCTTGCCCTACTACCATAGGTAAGGAAAGTATTGCTTTCCAAAAAAAATTAAGGTACCCTAATTTCAAGTTTTCTATACGTTTCAAGGTCCCCTGAGTCCAAAAACATGATTTTTGGGTGTTGGTCTGTGTGTGTGTGTGTGTGTGTGTGTGTGTGTGTGTGTGTGTGTGTGTGTGTGTGTGTTGTGTGTGTGTGTGTGTGTGTGTGTGTGTGTGTGTGTGTGTGTGGTGTGTGTGTGTGTGTGTGTGTGTGTGTGTGTGTGTGTGTGTGTGTGTGTGTGTGTGTGTGTGTGTGTGTGTGTGTGTATGTCTGTGAACACGATAACTCCATTCCTAATCAACCGATTGACTTGAAATTTTAAACTTAAGGTCCTTATACCATGAGGATCTAACAATAAGAAATTCAATAAATTGAATTCAAAATGGCGGAAAAATGGTGGATAATCACTAAAAAACCATGTTATTCACTGTTTTCTCGAAAACGGCTCTAACGATTTTCTTTAAATTCATACCATGGATAGCTATTTATAAGCCCTATCAACTGACATGAGTCTCATTTCTGAGAAAATTGCAGGAGCTCCGTAATATACTTGAGAAAAATGGCGGATAATTACTAAAAAACCATGTTTTTCACGATTTTCTCAAAATAACTTGACCGTTTTTTTTTAAATTCATACTCTGTATAGTTATTTATCAGCTCTATTAACTGGCATGAGTCTCCTTTCTGGGAAACTAATGGGGGGTCCACCCCATCCTTATTGAGAAATGGACTTAGTAACCTCCTTCTCGTGCATGAGGTAGGTAGGTAGAGCAGTTCATAAAAAGAACACATAGTCGAGATATTTCATCTGTAGAACAGCTGTTTCGACGAATTTAAAAAAATGACGACTAAAAAAAATAATCGAATTTCACAATTTACACAAAGGAAAAGTACTCATAATAATAAAAATAATAAAAATAATAAAAATAATTATATATACACATATACAAAAGTCTGATCGTAGTTTCAAATATGAGCAAGGAAAGTTGTGTGAGTGTACCACACCAGATTTTTATCACTTCCTATTCCTACTTAACCGCGAATTTTTAATTTCAATCACGAGTTTCATACATTGCGAATTATATTAATTTACTAGGAATAAATTTGTTTGATGGATGAATTACGAGACTAAAATTTTGATAAAATGCAATAAACCTGTCATCAAGCAATAAAGTATGCTGTTACGACCATGCTGAAATGAACAAAAATATGATTTGACTGACAAAATTGATCTTTTGATAATTATTGAGATTTAGTTTTTCAAATGCCAGGTTCTATTATTATTTTTCATCAAGCTACAAAAACTTAGCCTACTTCATCAAATAAAATTGAATGATGGTGACTAATTCCTAATAAATAATATCCTTCCTTATTCATCCAGCATATTGTTGAATTGAAAATTAGAAAGATCTAAGCAAGTAAATAAATAGCATTACATTTTAAAAATAATAATTGCAATATGGAAACAAAGTTACCGTATATATTCACTTCTCCTTATATGGCCATCAAAATTGATAGAATGAATGAAAATTTTCAAGTAATTTATTGAAATGTTTGATTATAATATTGATTAATTTTTCAATCACAGTAACTTAATTAATTGGAAATGGCAAAGAAGAATAGTCGATTCATGTCCTGGTAAATTGATGAAACATTTTGAAAGCTATATAGGTAACTACTTACTTGCAATGAGAATTTTTATTTCATTCCGTTTTCAGTAATATTATGAGGATTTTTTTTCATGAATATTACTGCCAAGCAGGGCTAGATTTAAACCGGTGCACAACAGAGCTGAACAGTATTAGTACCTACCTAGGCATATATTCAGCAGTTTAATTTCATCCCACTTAATACATTTAAGAGAATTTAAATCCTATTCTAATCCGATATGTTATGTTTGCTGTCTTTCAACTAAAACTGAAACATGAAAATGAATCGTCATCATGATATAAAATACTATTGACCTAATGCTGATGATTTTTATTTAAACATGATACAGGAAAAATTTCGTTTGAATAGTAATCAAAATTGATACAAATGGGCCAATTTTATTAGATAAAGAAAAAATTTTCCCGGGGGAAGACTACAGTATACTCCCTTCCCCATGGGAGGCATTCCATACCCTCCCGGAGCGTAGCTCCGGTACTTTCTTGTGTCAAGTATCAAATAATTAACTATGCTTTTTTAGATTTCTATTTAAAAAAATATTATGCACATAATTATATAGCCTACCTGTATGGGCCTACAATATAGAATGCAGTTATTATACAACGATGAAAGATTCAAGGCTGCTACCGTACTCCTTTAAACCAATGACCGCACTTGAACTGGCTCTGCTTAATAATCGAACCCCACCTTGGAATAATATTATATCATATCCATCAAAAATATTGATATATTATATCCTTTCCATGTCCACATCATCATTATTTCACATACTGTACCCGCTCTTTCGAGGAACACGTTCAGTAAAAAACTTCCACAAAAAATAGGAAAACAGACTATCATAAAAATTTTTAATTCTTAATAACGTATAAAACATTT
Source organism: Nilaparvata lugens (assembly GCF_014356525.2). NCBI lineage: Eukaryota > Metazoa > Arthropoda > Insecta > Hemiptera > Delphacidae > Nilaparvata > Nilaparvata lugens. The sequence goes on along the minus strand of NC_052519.1, from coordinate 9,335,712 downwards.
GCGCTCTTTATTTATTGTTTAAAAAATTATATTTTAGTTTTTTATATCGACATCTTCTATAAAATTATTGAATAAAATCTCAATGCCCATTGCAACTTCAAATTCAAAATAATTAATCACAGTTATATCTATGCAATATGCAAATAAGACAAAAAAACTCACGTCCCTTAAAATAAGAGTGCCGTCTCTGGTGGATGTGCTGCCACATTTCCACTTGTTCGTCAAGTAAATTTAAGGGCTCATTTCCGAGCTCGGGATTTAGCTAAGTTCTAGACTTTAAACAGCTGGAGCCAGAAAATTGGCTTTCCAAAAAAGGGCGTATTCGTAGTTTTTATGGTAATCTTCATTTTCTCATTTCTATAATTATTGGAGACGTTTATTGCCTTGACGAAATGATACATTTCTAAATAATTCAAAATAGGTAGCTGAAACTTTACACTATTTTCTCTTTATTTTATTTTGTGTTCAATTTTATAGTTTTTCAAAATTTAATTTAAACGTGGACTACGACGATGCCCCGTTTTGGAAAGCCAATTTTCTGACTCCAGTTGTTTAAATTCTAGAACTTAGCTAAATCCCGAGCTCAGAAACTGGCCCTAATATTTTATATTTTCAAATCACTCCAATTATTCCAGTCCGTTCATTCCATTCAGCTGAATTTATGAGTGAATTAACGAAGTTGATAAATTGTAACCCATTTAAAAAAATATGATTCCACCTCTTGGCAGGATATAATTAGCAACGTCCCGTCCGAATCCCTCCTCACAGGGATAATAAACCGATTTTCAGTAGCCGCTACCAGGTCTAGTAGACGCCAAAAGTAGATTTAAATAATAACAATAGAGTACTTAAAGTGAGAAAACGGAAAAAATGACATGAATTCAATAATTATAATTAATGCTGTTCAATTCATAGATAGTAAAAAATAGACTCAATTACAATTTTACGATATAATTCTAAACAAAAACACTTATTTCAGAGGCAAAATAATCAAATTGTTAAAAAAGATTACCATTACACTACTTCAACAAACAGAGTGCCCCAATATTAGATTTTATCAACTTGTAGGTTATACAATTCAAGAGATTTAGGCTATTACAGAATGACCCAAAAAGAATGGTCGGCTTTTAAGTGACTATAACTAGAATAATTTCCAACATACATTTTATTTCTATATATTATGAGCTTGTTCAATTGTCTAATTTCAGAAAACGTCATAATTAACAAAACTGCTTCAAAGTCGTCGACGTTCCATTAGGTGGCGTGATTATCTTTTGGCCTTTGTTTGCCGCTCTTCCTTTACAGTATTATGTATGTTAATTATGACGTTTTCTGAAATTTGACAATTGAACAAACACAGCAATATAGAAAACTAAATGTATGTTGGAAATTATTCAAGTTATAGTAATTTAAAAACCGACCATCCTTTTTGGGCCATTCTGTATCTTACAACACACAACGTTCACATTACACATAAGGAACTAATTTTATCATCGGAAGAAACATAAATTATCAGCCATACTAAATTAGGATATTTATTGAGAACAATATTTCAATAAGTCAAAATCACACTGATTATCCAGAAGCGAAATGCTAGTTGCAATTCAATACAGAAGTGGAATTAGTGTTAATCTAGCTCTAGAAGATCCACATTTACGAGTAACATTTTGAATGAATAACGCAACACATTGAAAAAACTGGTTATTTATATAGTAATCAGTCTCCTACTATCTACATTTTATTTTACATACTACTATATTCATTTCATTTACATTTATGACAGACTGGCACACTGTCAAACGAGAGAAGGAGGTAGTAATTTCAAGCATCTTTTAAAATGAAATGTTAGTAGCAGACAGATTACTAAATAAATAACCATGTTTTTCAATGTGTTTCGTTATTCATTCAAAAAAGTGTTGATTTAAGTTTCATTACTTTACCTATCATTTCTTTACAAACTAAAACTTCAATCAACCGCCATTTTTGGTAGAAGTATCATAGAAAATTTTTATTGATGCCATATTTCTAGTTTTAAAAAAGTATTTAAAATGATGTAGCACACAATGGGTGTTAACAATATTAGAGTTACAACGCCTAAGTCACCCCCTTCCTTATGAGGGGTTGAAATTCAGTTGTACGTCAAAAGGTAGAGTATTCGTCCAATAACTTATCATGAAAGTTACAGTATTATAACTACAACAGTCTCCAACTTATTGAAGGGTTCCCATACATTATGACTTACTCTGTATAAATACATTTTCAACTCAACTAACTTAACTACCGTATATTATATGTGCAGAATAATAGTTTGTTCGTGTAGATACCTCTCCAGCCGCTTCTAGTAGAATGGGAAATTATCAATTTTAAAAACAACTTCCTCACTTTACCAAAAGCGGCCCAGAGATCCTTGTTTGTCAGCTATCTTGTTAACAATAAGTTAATACAAAAGTGGTGAGTCTTTTTTCCTATTACATGAATATTAATTTCATTTTTTGTGTAGTTGAGAAGTTGATATTGTGGTAATATTCATATTGAATGAAAAAGACTAAGAAATTGTCAAAAAACCACTGATTTAAAATCAAATCTGATTTAAACTCACTGAATGTGAGTTTTAAATCCACTGATTTAAAATCAGTGGTTTTTTGACAATTTCTTAGTCTTTTTCATTCAATATTAATTTCATTTATTGACTGATGGAAATATCGGTATGGATCACTAACGATTTTTCATCACTGTATAAAAAAAATTATTAGAAGTTCAATTCAAATTTATGTTTAAGTAACTTGAAAGTAAAGCAACAAGGAGACATAATTTTAGGGCCGGCCTCCGAGTTCGAGATTTAGCTTAGTTCTAGACTTTAAACAGCTGGAATCAGAAAATTGGCTTTCCGATATGGAGAGTAGTCATGGTTTTTAAGATATTTATTTTCTCATTTCTAAAATATTGGAAACATTTTTTCTTGACAAAATGAAGCATTCCTAAATAATTAAAATAGCTGAAACTTTACACAATTTAGTCGTTATTTTATTTTGTGTTCAACTTGAGTGTTTTTGGGAAATTTAATTTAAACGTGGACTACGACGAGGCCCCGTTTCGGAAAGCCAGTTTTCTGACTCCAGCTGTTTAAAGTCTAGAACTTAGATAAATCCCGAGCTCGGAAACCGTCCCTTAAAATATTTTTATGGTAAACTTCATTCGCATTGATCTGGCAAAAACCCATGCACAATTCTGGGTGATTCACAACCGAACAAAGATAATTCAAGAAACATAAATTCGGGTTGACCATCACCTTTTCAAGTATCTAGCACTAGATGAATATCTAGCACTTCAATCTCAAGGGTTTACTATAAAATGAGGATTATTGACATATCGGAGATGTTATCAATTGACTTATTATAGCATGGTAATCCAAGTCTGAGCAGAAGTAATCTATGATGAAGCCTGGTGTATAGACTAGATTTTTTTCAAGATTTCGTCTTGGAGACTTCAGGAGGGAGTATAAGACAAGTCATTCTTATGAATACTCAAATTCCATACAGTACAGAACAGTCAAAGTGTATAAATCACCAATCCATACGGAATAGTCAAGTGAAATAGATGGTGATATTCTTGGTTGTGTGGTATAATAGCAAGTTCCGTTGAAGCGGCGACAAACCAGTTCAACTGGTTTATTACAGGAGAAAAAAGCGATCAGAAACAACAGCAAAATACCAAGGAATAATAAGCTTTTAATGAAATTTGTTATTACTTCATTACAAGGCATATAAGTGCTGAAATTATTAAATATTGAATATGAAAAATATTCAATATATGAATATTTCTTGTAACCGGTGGAGGGTTTTATCATAGCCACCTCTAATACAAGGCCCCGGCCTTGCAACGTCGCAGCGTAGGCCTAGAATCTAATACATGATTGGTGAAAAAGATCAGCTGGTATTTTAAAAAATCTTTTTACCAATCATGTATTAGATTCTAGGCCTACACTGCGACGTTGCAATATCGTAGGCCGGGGCCTTGTATTAGAAGTGGCTATGGTTATTTATAAGCCTCTTCAACTCACACCGTACATAAAATTATGTAGCTGAGAATCTCTCTATACGATGACTTAGTTAATTTTCCAAAATATGAAATATATAAAAATGCATGTGGTTCGATAGACATTATACTACTGCTGTGCGAGGTATATCGAGGGGGTGTTTCTTCTCTTCAATAATATTTTATAAAATTATACTGCTATGAAATCTCTTTTGATTGGTTTAGGAGCTTATAGTGACAAATGCACAGATTATTATCATTATTCAATTGTCACCTAGTTAAGCAACTAGAAACTACGAGCCAGGAACTTTAATGAAAAATATTCATAATATTCGACTTTGTCAGGCTTATTAAACTAATCAAAACTAATAAATAGAATCATGTCACATTTGAAATTTTCAAACAAAACAAAGTTATTCAGCAATCAATTCAGGTCAAGAAGACATATTCAATTTTTAATTTCAATACTTGGGAACTTGCTAACTTGCTGCAACTATTGTAGGTTTGGGCCTCGGTCATTCTATGAAACTGAATTTTGAGCTATAAGCTTATAAGAAAACAACAAGAGTTTGGCACTCACCATTTTAACAATTTAAACTTGGATTCTTCAGAGACACTCACATACGATTTAAGAAAATTCACTATACTTGAGCTCACACGCACAAATTATTTCCTGATTCTTCTCTTACTAACTCTATAAAATTTGATTTCCTATTTATATAGTTAAAAATTACTGATAACTGAAATTTTTCAATTTGTCCCTTTGAATGGGAAATTGACCCATTCAGAGGACCGAGGCTCGCACACCGTTACACGATGTTGTCCGGTAACGTCTCAATTAGGACTGTGGCCTTTTCACTGAAAATTATTCCCCTTCCACTAGCGTTGAGCATAACTTTCAGTGGAAAAGCCAAAGCTGCAAAAAGGTCAACGTTCGTAAAATTTCCAAATAAAGAAGCTTTTTCGACATGAAATTGAAATTGTATTTAAAAATGCACGAAAATTGCTTTAATTTCGACAACTAAGCAACAAGTTAGCAAATTCAATAAAAACATGGTCAATTCTCATACTAAAAACTCAAGGTTCAACATAAGGTAAAAATCAAAGTTCTTTCAGTTCAATAACCTGCAAAAGAATATAAGATACACAGAAAAAAATAACTACAATTATATCCACTCAATATCACACTATTACATTTCAAACAATATGAGTATGAAATATTCACAATACAGACAATTAAAACTACATTCCAAACTTCAATATGAGATATCCAAAAACTGTAAAAAGATTTCACTTTTGACACTGCCAACTGAATGAAATTTTGTGAGTTGTGATTACAGTAGGAGTGAAATAATTCTTGTTAGGATGTAGTAAGCTAAATGAGCTCACCCATCATCTCTCGTTCATCACTGCTCATATATTTTCTATGATATGCACAACCATTCTATAGTGAGGTCCACGTTATAATGGCAGTGGAGAAAGATAGCAAAACAACGTTGCCGATCCTCTGTCTTGTCAATGCCTTCTATAGACGGTAGCTAATACAGGTTTATTGATATAATATTTAACTTATTTCTTGTTTGAAATAATCAATTTTATTTTATTAAGCACAAAATTATATTTTCCAATAATTTCATACTGAATTTTAATGATGAAGATGAATATTTTGTTAATTTATTATTAATTCTACATTGTTAAAAGACGATCTGGCAACAGAGTAAAGCGAGAAAGAGATAGCGCTATTTGCTTTATTGAATGATAGACAAGGATAGCAATACCATTGCTAATCAAACACTGCCATTATAACGTGGACCTCACACTAGGAAGTTGTATGGTCGCTGAAGAGAATGAATTATTATTGTTTGTAAGCAGGATTATACCAGGGTCATCTTTTTCAACCTCCGATCTCATATCATACGACACAAACAAGCGATAGGGGGGCAACTTTCACAGAGCTCAACAGTTAAATATCATTCCCACCAAACGCCCTGTGATCCATGCGGCCAGAACGTGAATTTTTGTCAAGTTATAGAACCACAAACATGGCCGCCTAACTTGAGTATGCTGCCAAGTGCTAGTTACATAGCGTTATTAGTTTTTGCAAGCAAAATGCAAAAGTTCAGTTCAAATCTGAAAATTATTTTAATAATGTGTGGTTACCGGAAATCAGATGCATTTGAGTACCAAGTACTAAATGAAGTAACGTGAGTAATCAAAGTATCGTCCTTTTGAATACGTTGAGTAGTGAGGGATAATGGCTGCATCAAGTAGATGCTTAATACCAACATAACAATATCACTGAAGAGAGAAAGAAACCGAGGATTAACGTGCCGTTCGTAAGATTTGGAGCCAAGCCATATGAGGCGTTTTTCAGACGAGTCGACAGGGCAGGAAGCTCTCAGATTGACTGATTGGGTAGGCGTTCCGGAATCAGCTGATAATTAGCCAATCGGTGAGCTTCCTGCCCTGCCGACTCGTCTGAAAAACGCCTCATGTGGCTTGGCCCTTGGATCGTATGGATATATTGGAATATTACGCTAAGGAAGCGGACCTCAAACATAAATTCGGCAGACATCTCTAAAAACATATGAGTAAATTTGTAAATTCTCATTTGAATAAGCTTGAGATAATATGTCAGCAACAGACTAAAATTTTTAAAATAGTTTTTTAAACAGACTATGTCTAAAACCCCAACAAACCGACACTGTTGGAGTTTTGATGGAACATGTGTGACAAGCTCATGTGAGCATCATCTGTGCTCTAATTTAGATTGACCAATAATTGATGATTGAACAATCTATAAATTTGATGATTGAACAATCTATAAATTTGATGATTGAACTAATTTATAAATTTGATGGGCAAAAATATGTATTCAGTCCAACGCTCACCTTCAAGCTTAGTATTGATAGAAAATCCAAATAGAGCACTGGAGGAGCATCTACTATTTCAAGATAGAGCCTGCCATAAGCATGAATATCAAGATTATCAATCCATTCTGAAAAAAGAGTTATACAGCATGGGTTAAATTGTGTTTTGTTAAAGAAATTTAATCTAATTATTATTCTTGTAGATCCATCTATTCAGTGCGCTCCTTACTTAATAAATTATAAAAGTGTATGAACTGTCAAAAGTGAGGAAATTGTCATGATGAGCAACGAACTCCAATATTTCAGGAAACAGTTTGGAAATCTGTCAATGGCTTATTTGTAAACGTAGAGCATTTTAATGAAAACGTACAGATGCAAATGAATCTATAAATTAAATAAATATAAAGAATATATTATTAATATGGTAATATTATATAATATACAATATCATATAGTAATATGATCGATATTAGTAGTCACTAATAGGCCTACTATATATCGGCCTGTCTCCCAAGATCTTTCTTAATTGAGATTTTGATTGGTTGCCTTTCAGGGATTTGATGTGCTCTGGCAATTTATTGAAAAATATGACACCTTTAATAAATTAATCATTCTCTGTTAGTTTCTTATTTACCCTTATCCTGTGATAAAATTTAGAGTTTCTACTGTTCTTGCTATGTATGTCACTTGAAGCAGTCAATTATGTAGATTTTTGTGGATGAAGATTATGGTTTTATATATGTAGAGAGCATAAACTGTCAATAATTTATAGTTTTGAAATGTAGTTCTACAAGAGTCTCTATATCCTAGTCTAAAAATATATCTCAATATTCTTTTTGAACGGGAAAAGGTCTATTCATGTATTTATTGGCAGCTCCTCCCCATATTATACCATAGGCTAGATGAGAGTACATGATTCCATAATAAATCAGAAGACGCCGATCTTCAGTTAAATATTTGGATGTCCTTTTAAGTATGTAGGAATTTCTATTTATTTTATTTGTGATGTAATTGATATGATCCTCCCCTGGTCAGTTTTTCAACAATGTGAATACCAAGAAAATTCAACTTTTTCCTTACTTCTAGTGGTTCATATCTACGAGAGCAGTTTGGATCCAGTGAAAATTGATGTGAAAATCTAGTGTGGCGCACTCACACAACTTTTCTTTGCTATTATGAAAATTATTGATCACCTGACGCTAGTGTTCACGCGCATCTCAAGTCTATTATCCAAAGATCTGAGCCAGCTGGTGACAGGACAATAACGCTGGAGATCTGCTATCTCTTCATAGTGAATGATTTAATAGAATCAACAGTGGCCAACAGTTTGCAATTGAATAATAACATTTTCTTGAATTTCAAGCTTATCTTCAATTTTAGGTGAACATTTTACTGAACATTAATTGTAGAGATTTTCATTCTCAATCTTTCCCACTTATTTTGTGTTTAAATTGTATCTGAAGCCTGATTATTGGGAATCTAAAATCAAACTTTGCATAGATGGGGCGGAGCTCTTGAAATTTCTACAGATGTGGGACTTGTGTCAGTTGATAGAGCTTATCGATGACTATTTTAGGTATAAATTTGATTGTGAAAAACCCTGTTTTTGACAACATTTTCGCCATTTTAGCCGCCATCATAAATTTATTGCAGTTGATCGAAATTGTTCAAGTCGGATCCTTATTGTTTAAGGACCTTGTTATAGCCTACACTGTATCTTATAATATTCAACGTGACATTTGCCAGTAGTGGTGTTTTGAGAGAGCTGCCTATCCAATAGAAATCGAGGGGTGTGGCCTCCCCCCTCCACCCCCCCAGCCACAGTCAGCCATTTTGGCCCCGCCCCCAGCCAATAGGAAGCAAGGGGCGTGTTCAAAATGGCGTCCCCCTTCCCTAGTGTAATTTTGTCCCCCACCACCCCAACCAATAAGAAGAGGCCATTGTAGCAGGTGTCCATCTCCCCAGGTTCCCCTACCCAGGAAGTGCCCCGGCGGCGGCGGCCATCTTTGTTGTAGCAGGTGTTAACTGACATCTGCTGCCCCAGTTAACACCTGCTTAATTTGCATATTAAAAATATCCCCACATTTAAAATCTTTAAAATCTCAAAGTACACTACTAGCGCTAAACTCTCAAACTACACTACTAGCGTTCAAAGTTTGGTGCAAATTAAACTATGTTCCTTGTTTTCCTCCACCACAGGAAGAATGAAAAAAATTACATTTCATATTTGTTCACGTATGAGATGTCATTTTCCCCACACTATGCTGTAAAAGGAATGGTGGCGCTTTTTTTAATGTGCTTTCCCCATATTGAGAAAACTCTAATTGAATGTTGCTATAATAGGATGTAGAATAGATAGGCTAATCTATTCTACATACTACTATAGTTATTCATTACAAAGTGTTAATCAACATTAGGCCTATTGCACAACAATATAGTGCATGTTCCTTTTTTCCACCACCACAGGAAGAATGAAAAAAATTACATTTCATGAGAATTGTTATTTTTCCCACACTATGCTGTAAAAGGAATGGTGGCGCTTTTTTTAATGTGCTATCCCCATATTGAGAAAACTCTAATTGAATGTCACTTAGTTATTCAATACAAAGTATTAATCAACATTAGGCCTATTGCACAATCAATGATGGGAATGGGTTTTTTTTTTTTTTTTTTTTTTTTTTTTTATTTTTTTCATATATTCCTTTCTTCTTCTAGAAGAACAAGAGGCGATTTACCTTCTCGTTGTACACACTTCAGATAGAGTTTTTGTTTGTTGAAATCCTCAAGTGTTTGAAGATTCAATACACTCAGAAATTTCTCAGGTAAGTAAACTTCGCAATAATAGTCACCATTGCTGTCATGATCGTATAACCTCATTATGATTCGCTGACCCTGCTGCGTTCTCACCAATCTAGCGTGTACAACACGGTACCACGAATCATGGTCAAGATCTTTGAGTGAGACCGTTGGATATTCAGTTTTCGAAATATAATTGAATGACTTCATACTAAAAAGTCTATCATTTCCAGTGTTGCTTCTCTGCAGATGGTGTTCCATAATAATAAGAAAAGCTTACCGCGAGCGCGATCGAGTGCAAGAATAACAAAGCAGCTATATGCTTGCGTGGGTTGTCGGTTGAAGACTGAGCAAACCTGTTAAGCCGTCAGCCCCCCACAAGCCATTCCGTTTCCTGTCGACTCCTTCCACATTCCTTCTGTTGACTCGTTCTCCCCTCCGCCTCCTCACACCTTTCCTTCTGTTGACTTCCCGCCATTCACCTTTACACCTTTCTACCTTCTTCTTCTTCTTTACATGTAGCCGCATTCCTTTCTTCTCACCTCTTCTTTACAGCAGCTAGTCGCTTCTTCTTCTTCTTTACATGTAGGCGCATTCCTTTCTTCTCCCACCTCTTCTTTACAGCTAGTCGCCGCATCTTCTTCTCCTCCTCTGTTCACCTCTAGCGATCTTAAAATTTCTTCTTCAATTCTTATTAGCTTGTTTACATTCAAACTAAAGGGTCTGTAATAAGCTAAGTAATCACTGATATCGTTAATATTAACTGTATTTAGAAATATTGCTTTCAATTGTCTAGCAATACTACTGTTTTTTGTCTCTATTGCTTTTTGACACAAATCATACCATTCAATGTAGTTTTGTAATTTAATTTCTAAACATTCTGGCGCATAAGACCAAGTTTGTGGATTCATTATAGCTCTTCAATCTGCTGCTACCGAAGGTACACTAAATGAGTGGTACTAGAACAGTGAAATTTATTGCTTTTCGCTTCTCCCTTCCACCTACATTTTCGCTACAGGTCAGACTGCATACTCTCGCTTTATGCGAAATCAAATCAAATCCACAATAAACACACAGTATGCTTTCCCCATCAAAATAAAAACCTTGTCGGGCATAGTTGCGTTTTCGTTGTTTAGTTAACAGCTTACAATGTTTCATACTTTCCATTCTATTATTTTCGCATGTATAATCGATATCAGCAGCATTACGATTCAATGAACTCATATTTTTTGTAGGCATTGAAGCAGCAGCAGCACTATTCTCCTTTGTTTGCTTGTTACACATCAAGATTGTCAAATAATGATACGCACTGAACAGCGCACACCGAGCATTGGACGATTTGTTATGAATTTTGCATACACTAAAACACCAAGAATTTTCAAACATTGTATAGTCTGGTTTTTGAATATCCTCCGGCATAGTAAGCACATTGTCGTGTAACCTTTTCAAAAACTGTGTTTTTTCTCTTCCCTTTGTATAGATTGTGGTATAATTTTGCAAATATGAAGCAAGCAGCGCGTCAGTGTAAATTAAGTCGCCTTGGTCCCATCTAATTTTATGATAGTTATGTTCAAGCCAGCTGACATCACGGTACATTTTTCTACTCAGTAATGTTTTCGGAAATGGTGATTTAAAGTGTAGCACAACATGACGTAGTTTGTAATCGATTATGGCTACCTCTTTAATAATGATAAAATTATCATCACTTTTGAAAAAATGAAACTCGACTACAGCAAAATCAATGTCATCATTTTTCCTGTCCCATTCTTCTTTACTCTTCTCCTCCTCCTCCTTAATTCTTGCTGCCTCCTTCTCCAATTCTTCTTCTTTATCCAAGTCGCATTGTATGCCAAAGTCTCGAAATTTTGTTGATACTTGCTCATCATCGTCCATTTTCTGTTGTCCGTCGGTGCATGCACACATTCTATGTACAAATGCATCAAATTTTGCTTTTGTCAATGATGACAATGATGATGATAATGATGATAACGACGACGACGACGACGACTGAGGAATATCTATGTTATTATTCAAGCTATTAGAACACATTACAACTGAACACTGATGTAATTACTGTTCATACACGCACTTTTATATACCCCCCTCCTAGCGTCATGCATAGCTCGCTCTTGCGTCAAATTACTGTACTTCACGAACTAATGCGCTCAATGGTTTGTATTCTACTAATGTGTCACTTATCAAAATACAATATGCAGTCGTTAAATTTGGCACATTTTCTGTAAACTCCATTTCCAATCGAATGTCTGTTGACGATGTTAAATGATCAGCTTGATGTGAACAATCTAGTACAATTATTGGACAGCAATCAGTAAAAGTTTTATAATCTACAACTGTACCATAATCAGTATGAAGTCCTAAATTATAATAGCTGGGCGCAAATTCAATAAACATTTTGTACAAAAGTTGTTTGTTTCCATTTATACGATCATACGGCAGATATTCACTATTCAGGAAAAGTTTAACATCGTGCAATTTGCACATATCAAATTTCGACATTGACTTTCCCATTACATTTTTCCTGTTTGTCTGAAATGCTAATATTACAAATCGCGGTGTATCAGCTTTTGAAGCCGTCTTTATAGTCCAAATCGTGCTAACACTGTTCGGCAGCTGAGGATATTCGTGGATATCCCATTTTCTGAATGCAATTTTCAATGGCCTATCCTGATCGACAATTTTCAGAAATTTCAATCTTAAATGATCATCTACATGAATATAGGGCACTTTCCAAAGCAATTTTGTTATTTCCAATGACATTGATGTTGCTTGCGGCGACTGAATACAATTAATATCTGTTGCGGATCTCAAAAGCACAAGCTCTTGTCTCATATTCAAAATTACATGTTGAAAATCTTCGAAAAATGGCAGAAGTAATTTTAACGGTACGCAATAAGCAAAAGTATTATTAGTTAGTGTTGATGCACTATCAGTGAAACCTGCTAAATTATATGTATTTTTATCGTTTAGTTGTTTCACTAAATATGATTTAATAGTAGAAGTAATACCTACTAGTCGACTCTTTGCAACGACTGTACCTGCCAACTCAAATCGTATCTCATCAAACATATGTGCTACTGCATTTGAACTGAGCGTATATACAGCCTCGACCGGCGGATCATCAGGTTTGTCTTTTGCCGGCGGTTTTGTACATGTAATTTTCCCCTCAACAATAAGAAAAGATTTTGCAACTAATGAAATAAGGTCATGAGACGATTTCGACAAACGTATTTCATCATTGTTATTAAATTTCAAATTACCATACGGCGCATGCGTATGATAATCAAATTTTGTTATATCTGAATAATAGTGTATGTCTTGTTCAACATTTAGTATGTCACTAATTGCGGCCGCCGCGTGTTTTGACGACATATTTCCAATTCACTTTAAAACCAAGCTTTTCTAAAAACCTTGCTCGATTATGTGTTATCAGTTTCACGGACTGATAAGTACTAACCGGTGTCGGTTGCTGCATGCTAAAAGCAGTCCTACCGCCACCACTCCACACCCTCCTTGCGCCTAGGTTGTTATACACAACAAAACCCATTCTGTAGCGCTTCTTGCTCTCTCGCTTGTGTTGTTTGCGTGACTAATGCTCACATCATTCTAACACATGCTTGATCCATCACCGCCTCTCTCTCTCTCTATTCCTTCTTTCTAATGTGTACTCTTATTGTTATACTATCGCCGCGGAAATCAACTAGTTTACCATTCTGATCAACTACTTGAATTACAATAGATTGAATTCTGTGCGTGTTTAATGGAAAGTAAATAATTGGCGATGGTGATTCATTTATTAGAAAACCAGGTGCAACCTTTGGTAGGAATTCGAAAATTGTATGAACCTCTTGCCCATTTCGATAACTGCCGCATGCAATATTACAAGTAACCTGGAACGATGTTATATTTGTAATGGATACTAAACGTTTAGAATAATGCCATTTATTTGCTGCAAGAATTTCTCTATCAAAACCGAGTATATCGGCTAGTGATGTGTTCATTGTTAAATCAACATCTTTATCCGCTTTCAATTCACATAGCATTGTCGTATTATTTCCTTGTATAATTAGATTTGAACTATCAACGTTCAATTTTCTCTTTATTTCATTTATTATACGATCAATTTCGTAGGAGCCTGTATCCAAATCAATCAAGCTATCACCATACTTAAAAGATGAGTTGACATTTTTAATTATATTCGGTACACTATTGTATGTCCATAAATTAATCAAACCAATTTCATATTGATAGCGTGCGTCTAGCTCTAGTACAGTGGGAAGTACTTCAATTAAACAACTGCTGCTGCTACGGTCTTTAGATGATAATGTTATTACAACCATTGCGTACTACTGTTTTACCACCACCTTCTTTCATACACATCTACAAGTGAACTGTCTGCTATAACGCATCTGCAAGAAATAAAAGACAAAAATGACCGCATACATTACTATTTAGTGTTTGTAATTGATCATAATTGAAATAAATTTCAACATTTGGTTGTTGTTTGAAATAGTTTATCAATTGTATGGGCGGCTGTAAATTACCAATTGGATCAAAATAATATACTTTTTGTGCATGTTTTTTGTAAGCCACCCAGTGTGTTCCACTGTTCATGATCGAGTCTAAATTTATGATCGATTTTTCATTTAAATTAATTCTTTTTGGCAATGTATCAATCATATAAATACCACGCAATTTAATATCTAAAATATCAGCCCAATCTTGTAGATCATAATTTGACAGTGGTCCTTGTATATTAATCTTCATTTTCTCACTTTCTTTGGCGCTCTCCTCCTCCTCGTCCTCTTCTTCTTTGTTGTCCTTCTTCTTTGTGAAGGTGTTTCAATGATTCTACCGCCTTTATACAAGGGTGCATATGGTCTTAAATAAAAACCTTGACCAGCTATGTGCTTACTTAAATGTTTAATTGCTTTTTGTCGTAAATGTGCACTTCTTTGTTCTTGTAGTGATGAATTATTTTTCCAACCTTCTCTTCTATTATTCCGCCGCCGCCGCCTCCGTTGTACTCTACCCCCGCCAAAGGCAGCTTTAGCTTTGATCAAATTTGTAACTAAGTATGCGGCTGCTTTTTCAGTTAAACCTGTGTTTGGATTTTTAAAAACAGACCATGCTTTATCAGCCAAACGACGATCGGCCACATTTCGCGACGAATTATCACTATTCTGCGCATACGCTATATCATGCTCTTTACATGCTTCATCCAGACTATTTATTCCTTTGTCCCCCTCCTTAATCTTTTATCTAATTTGGTGCCGGGTCCGCAAAAGCGGTAGGAGGGGATATGCAACTCCAGGGGTAATGTATCGACAATTTTATTAAGGGCGGTTGATGCAAATCCGCTAAGTTTCGATAAAATACCAGTACCAATTTTACGTCGCACTCGTCGACGACGACAAGTCTTTTTTGCTACCATCCTTTCAATAGCAATGTTGAAACCTGACTAAATAGAAATTAGTTAATCCCCTTAAGACCTGCTGTCGGCTCCGGCTCACTATCAAAAATATTACAAAGTTGTAATGTTGTTATTAGTAGAAAATTCGAAATACTATCACCAGACGATGGGTTTATGTTTATACAACTGTTCAATGCTGTATAATTGTTAAAAAAATTACAAATAACCTTACGTTGATCATTCATATAAGCATACCATTTGTCTAGTCCATCATCAAATAATTTCGATGTTTTATAATTCATTTGAGATTGAACACATAGTTTTATATAAGATAATATATGTGCTTTATTATAAGCTTTTACGCTTAAATTGGCAGTACTGCTGCTGCTGCTGTCTTTTACAGTTTGGTTTAATGATGAAAAATTTAACACATTTTCAACTCTAATATTGTGCAATGTACAAGTACTCAGAGTATAGTATAAGAGT
The DNA here is from genome assembly GCF_014356525.2 of Nilaparvata lugens. Classification (NCBI taxonomy): domain Eukaryota; kingdom Metazoa; phylum Arthropoda; class Insecta; order Hemiptera; family Delphacidae; genus Nilaparvata; species Nilaparvata lugens. The sequence continues at coordinate 9,320,094 of NC_052519.1, read as the reverse complement.
AATATCATACTAATTGTGTATATTATGAATGTAACAAATAGTATGATTATTTTCATTTCTTGTCCTATTGACTTGACTCCCATCGTGTCTGCTGGCAAACTAAGTTTGCAGTGACATGCAACTGAATGCATTCATGTATGACGCATGTGTGCAGCTATGCATGTCCATGAGTCATTAACCTTTGTCTATAAATAGTCATGCAGAACAATGTTTGTACATCAGTTGTGCACAGTTGTTGATCACACACACACAAGGTAAGTTAAATGAAGTGCAATAATCAACATATATATATATATATATATAATTTATTATATTTGAACAAGAAGAAAAAGAAACCTAATCCTTTAATTCAAATTGCCACAATTAAAAAAAAAAAAAAAAAAAAAAATTAAAATTTTAAATATTATTAATTTAAAAATGTTCCTCTGATCAGCTGAATCTACGGCCGCTGTCGCGACCGTCGATTCAGCCTTATATCAGAGGAACGACCTTCGCTGTGAACAACTTGCATTATTAAATTGTGGCAACCTGAATTAAATGACTGTACATTCGCACGCGTAATCTTAGCAGTAAATCTATGCGGCATGAATGTTTCAATTTCGGCATCTTCGTTGCCCCGACGTCCTACATTTGCTACCCTAATGATAACAGCATCCTTGTTGAAGGAGCGCACAACACGCGCACCTAAAACAGGATACTGAAATGCATCGGATAAATGTTTTAACGCAATTGTACGACGTCGGGATGGATCTGAAAATCTTATCAGCCCATCGAAATCGAATTCATGACGCATAGAGTTAGATCCTAAGATTGCGCGTGGACGACTATAAGGATGAGCGGTGGAGGCAGCGGCGGGGGGACAACCTTGTTGGTGTGATGTGAAGGCGGGGGGGATTCTTGTTGTGGTGGCGGGGGGTATCCGGACTTGTGATGTGACGGTGAAGGCGGGGGAGATTCTTGTTGTGGGGGCGGGGGGTATCCGGACTTGTTGGTGTGATGTGAAGGCGGGGGGGATCGCAGCAGCTCGGGTGGCGGGTGGTGGCGACGTGTATACCACAAGCTGCTGGCAATGCGGCGATGAAGGGGGAGGGTGCTGGGCGATGCTTTTGTTCCTTTAGTTGGTTCTCAGCTCTGGTCAATAGTTCCAATAATGAATCATCTTCATCAAACAGTTCGACGCCGGCGTCGGCAGGTGCGGCGTCGCTTCGCAATAGTTCAGCCTCCAGCATAGCCATTGCCCCGTCCTCGGACCACAACTCGTTAGTGTAAATGTGCTGTAGAAAAAATCAAGCAAAAATATATTATTTTTTTTTTTTTTCAGTTGGTGATTGAAAATGTTGCCGCGAGCAAGAAAGCGTTGCATTCATTGTTCCAACAACAGTGACATCATCAACAGTGACAACAACGATAGTGATGAGAAGAAAGCGGTAAATTACTTTAAAGAAATCGATAGGCTTGACTCATTTTTTAAAGGTAATAAAACTATTTGGCCGCATCAATATCCAAAACCGAATCATTTAGCAGAGGCCGGCTTCTACTTTTTAAAAGTTTTCGATAGAACAAAATGTGTTTTTTGCAATGTAGTTTTGGAAAATTGGGAAGTGAGTGATTATGCTATTTTTGAACATAAAAAATGGTCACCGAAGTGCGGCTTCATAAACAATTATCTTGTTGGTAATATTCGTACAACGTCAACTTTTCAGAAAAACCCAGACTACAATGAACAATACGAACGTGAAAATTCATTTATGAAAATGGAATGTTTGCCGAAAAATTTCAAACAGTTAGCAAGTGAGGGATTTTATTATGGTATTGATTTTTCAAATTCGAATGGATTTGGTCTTATTTGCAGTGGTTGTCGTATGTGGGCAGACACATCGATCAATAAATACCAATTGAGGGATTTACACATTCAATCATCGCCAAATTGCGATTTTGTTAAAAAAAAGTTGCGAAGCAGAAGAAGAAGAAGAAGAAGAAGAGAAGAAGAAGAAGAAGAAGATGATAAAGACATAACCTATTAGTAGTGCGTGTGTGATAAGTATTCCAGTTTTAATTAGCAGTTAAGTGTGAAGAACAATAAAGACATGCGCCTAGAGTGGGCTAATCAGTTTTAGGGGACATTAGAAGAACATTATTTGTATGATAGAAGTATTCAGTTGAAAAAACTGATGGGATGACAGTGAAGGCAGTTAAGTGTGAAGAACAACAAAGACATCCGCCTAGAGTGAGCTAATCAGTTTTAGGAGCACATTAGAAGAACTTTATTTATATGATAGAAGTATTCAGTTGAAAAAGACTGATAACATTAGTTTGCTAAATTTGTATGAGAAGAAAACTGTCAACAAACAGAAAACTACTGTTGGATTAGAAGAATGTATTTCAAGTGAGTATGCTAGTTGAGTAAATGGAAAATAAACTTACATTGGTTCCGCTGTTGTTTGGCGCTGCCATAGGCGAGGATTGATCTGCTGACATCGTCGTAGTGTTGTTGGAGTTTCAAACTGATACTAACAGAAGGACGCAGTTTTTCGTCATTATATATTATCAACTTGATGAATATAGATGGTAAGAAGTTCAAAGAAAGTATATCTGTTTTGTGCATATGTTGTATGCGAAATTTAGTACAGATGTGCGGAACACTGATAAGGAAACGTTTGCAAATTTCTTAAGGAACGGCCAAAATGTGTGCACCTTGCATGACTCTGTAAAGGACTTAACATCTGCTAGCTGAGTGAAAGATATTAATTTATTCATTGTGCAGTGCATATGCATACTTATATAATTATTGCAACCCCCACATGTTCTGCGTGATAACAAACTGACAGTTGATGGTACCGAGCGGCGCAAAATTATAAAAGCATCGAGCGACATGATATTGCTTGCATTCGATTATAGTGTGACGTTTCATGCACAGTGCAAATGGACAAGCAACAATCCGATAAAGCAGCGGCTGCAACAAGCGAAGAAGCAGTCACACCAACAAACAACACGTAAGTATAATGAACTATTTTTTTAAATTAATTTACAAACTGTAAAAAAATTAGCAACAAGTTTTGCGAGTGTTTTCATCGGCTGATTGAAAAACAAATATGATTAAAATGTTATACTCTAACAATCAAACTGAAAAAGCGGCAGTAAACAATTTGACTACTTTAATTTCTATTTTGAAAACAATTGTCTAACAACTGCAAACAAATATGCCGGCTGAGGAGGTAATAATAATTGTGCTTGAAGTAAACTGGAAAAATATACTATCTGATTTATGATCATTCGTGCGTTTGCAAATAAATGTAAATTTTGAAAACAATTGTCTAACAACTGCAAACAAATATGCCGGCTGAGGAGGTAATAATAATTGTGCTTGAAGTAAACTGGAAAAATATACTATCTGATTTATGATCATTCGTGCGTTTGCAAATAAATGTAAATTTTGAAAACAATTGTCTAACAACTGCAAACAAATATGCCGGCTGAGGAGGTAATAATAATTGTGCTTGAAGTAAACTGGAAAAATATACTATCTGATTTATGATCATTCGTGCATTTGCAAATAAATGTATACACACACACACACAACACACACACACCACACACACACACACACACACACAACCACACACACACACACACACAACACACACACACACAACACACACACACACACACACACACACACACACACACACACACACACCACACACACACACCACACACACACACAACACACACACACACACACAACACACACACACACACACACACACACACACACACACACCACACACACACAACACACCACACACACACACACACACACAACACACACACACACAACACACACACACACAACACACACACACACACACACACACACACACACACACACAACACACCACACACACACACACACACACACACACACAGTCATTTTATTCTATACAATTATTTCATTCTATATGTTTGTTTTTCAGCCTGGTTTAGTCGATAGCGCACAACAAGGAGGTGGAGGTGGAAATGGCAAGTGAGGAATGGAGCGTGGTTGACAGCAGCGAATCGCCGCCGGCAAAACGTGTGCACTTTTCCACAGCGTGCGATACGCCAAAACGTGGCGGTCGGGGCCACGGCATTTATTTTGCCAATCAACGACGCTTCATCGCTCAGGGCAGAGGCCGCCAAATTGATGTGGCTGGTGTGAGCGCGGACTCATCATTGCAACAGTCCAGTCGCAATAGTGGTCAGCAAGCGGAAGCATCATCATCATCGTCACTGATTCTGCTAGACGTGACAAACTCATCGCAACCGAGGATCGTGAACGCTACTGCTACTAAAATCGACAACGAAGTTGAAAACATTGACCCGCAGCAAACAAGCTCTTCAAAGCGGTAAGACGGCAAAAACCTATTATTACTAATACTACTACTATTACTACTACTAGCAAAATCAAAAAACTATGGATTATACTATTGAACGAAGTACTAGCATAAATTCGAGTGCAGTTCGCTACAGATTTGTTTTTAGAAAATTATTCATTGATGTTGTTCAAACATTATTGCAAATTTTAAAGCCGAAAGTAATTGAATTAATTGTTGAAGAAAGTGATAATTTTGACAAAAATATTAAATGGTATTTTGTTACAACTGTTCAATTGAAAAAAGTAAATGTTGATAGCGGCAGCAGCAGCGATCAATCGCAACAAGAAGAAATCGTTGAAACTATGACAAACGCATCGTTTTACAGTTATACGTCATTGTTAATTAATGTTGATGAACAATTAGATATTTTGCAAGACCAATTTATTAGTGGTGTAGAGAAAATTGAATCAACGCTTGATAAATTTATTAGGTACGGCAGTGGTTGGTCTGTAGTTAGAATCATTTCATTTGATTTGAATATTACTTGTTACAATCCTTTAGCTGGCGGAAATAGTACATACATTGAAACACCTGCTTTTATAAAAGCAAAAAGAGCCGTTATAAATGTAAAAAACACAAATGATAGTAAATGTTTTGTATGGAGTGTACTTAGCTATTTTCATTACAGACATAGAAATATGAATGTTGACTATCTGATGCAATTTGAAAATAATCTAAATTTGACCGGTATTAAGTTTCCTACTACAGTGCATGACATTAAAAAATTTGAAGTGCAAAATTTAAACATTTCTATAACAGTGATTGCTTATGATGCTGCTAAAAAAAAGTTTTTCCCGTACCGTTGTTCAATTTATAGACAACGCAAACATAAAATCAATCTTCTACTATTGTCAAATGATACAACGCCGAAAAAATTGCATTATGTTCTGATAAACATGTGTCAAGGGTATAACGGATTGTCACAGCTACTGAGTCATCACTTGTCTTTGCATAATGGTCAAGTGTTCATTTGTCCATATTGTTTTAACAAATTTACAACTAACCGGCATGCAAATTGCGATGGAAAAACCAATCTAGAAAAACATATGGATTTGTGTTCAACATTTGCAATACAAAGAACAGTACTACCTAAACAGGGTGAAATGTTAAAGTTTAAAAATTTTTCGTACACACTAATAAATAAGTACATTGCATTTGCCGATTTTGAAAGTTTTATTGTACCAACAAATAACGGTGAGCTCGATGACGATAACGATGAAAATGTTGATGATTTGCTCGGAACTGATATAGGAAATAGCTTTACAAGGAAAACACAAAAACATGTTGCTTGCGGCTATGCGTTTATTATTTTAGACGAATCAGGTGAAATATTCTACGGCCCACGCGTTTATAGAGCTACAAGTGTTGGCGAGAAAATTATTGAACAATTTCTTGATGAGATCATTGCCATAGGTCGAAACTGTTCCATTGATATGCAACAAGAAGTGCCCATGATTGAATTAAATGAAGAACAATTATTAGCTTTTAACAATAGTACAGTATGTTTCTTGTGCAACGATGAATTTAAAGCCAACGAAATTTGTATTAGGCACCATTCTCATACAACAGGAAATTTTCTCGGTGCAACGCACAAGTCATGTAATTTAAATGCAAAAGCACCAAAACTATTAAACTGTTTTTTTCATAATTTTCGCGGATATGATAGTCATTTCATTGTTAAGGCATTAGCAGGACGAAAGAAGAAAATTGATTGTATTGCAAACTCATCGGAAAAATTCCTCACAATTACAATAGATCGAGTACGTTTCCTTGACAGCTATCAATTCTTAAGCTCAAGTCTACAGTCACTTGTTGCCAATCTTGCAAGTGATACAGAAAACATCGATACTAATTTCAAAGTAATGTGTAAAATATTCAACGATAAAAATCAACAAAAACTTTTACTACGTAAAGGCATGTACCCGTATCAGTACATAACAGATGCTGAAAAATTTGAAGAACAGCAATTGCCGGCAATTGACTCATTTTACAGTACACTTAGTAATACAGCATTGCAAGTAGACGATTACGAGCATGCACAGAAAGTTTGGCGCGAATTTAACATAAACTCATTGGGTGAATATCATGATCTCTACCTTTTGTCAGATTGCTTACTGCTGGCAGATATTTTTCAAAATTTTAGGACTGTATTTTTTACAATTTACAAACTGGATGTATCACACTTTGTATCGTTACCGCATTTTTCGTTGAATGCAATGTCATATTTGACTAAAGTACGTTTAGAATTAATTAGCAATGCTGATATGAACTTGCTCATAGAATCTGGTTTACGTGGTGGTCTGTCAGTTATTCCCCACCGTCATGCAGTCGCAAACAATAAATATATGGGCGCAAATTATAACCCAGCTATTGAAAATAGTTTTTTGCTCTATCTTGATTGTACAAGCTTATACACACATACAATGATTGCCTACAAGCTACCTGAATCAAATTTCAGATTTTTATCACAAGATGAAATTACGGCTTTAGGCGATTTTACAAGCATACACGATGAAGCCGAGACTGGCTATATAATTGAAGCAGACCTGTCCTATCCAGTTAATTTACACGAATTACATTACAGCTTCCCCCTGGCACCATTAAAAGATCAGCCGCCTTACAACCTGTTCTCTCCATATCAAACAGACAACACTGTTGCTCTGCGCAGAGAAGCGGCCGCGCGCCGCCCGTCTCCCGACACAGCCGCCTCCGCCACCGCGTCATCACGTCTTTTAGCCACCCTTTATAATCGTAAACGATATGTACTCCACTATAGAAATTTGAAACTTTATTTAAGCTTGGGCATGAAATTGACTGCTGTACATAGAGTAATCGCTTTTCATCAGTCGTACTGGCTTAAACCGTTTATTGATTTGAATGCGCAACTGAGAAAGGAAGCAAAAAATTCATTTGAACGTACCCTCTTTAAATTTCTTTCAAATAGTCTGTTCGGAAAGTTGATGGAGAATAATAGGAAAAGAATAGATTTTAAGCTAATCACTTGTCAGAAAAAATTGGAAAGTTTGATTGCAAAACCAAGCTGTAAACGATGGATTGTGTTTGACAAAGACATTGTCGCTGTACAAATGTGTAAAACAGAAATAAAATTAGATCGTCCAATTTATGCTGGTTTTTCAATTCTTGATTTGAGTAAATTTACAATGTTCAATTTCCACTACAACATTTTCTTGAAAATGTTCGATCCAAGCTGTGTTAAATTATGCATGAGCGATACAGACTCGTTGCTATATCATATCAAATCGGACGATATCTATGCAGTTATCAAACAAAATCTTCAACATTTTGACACAAGTGCTTATCCTGTCACACATTGTTGTTATAGTCAATTGAACCATGGTGTGCCTGGCACATTTAAAGATGAATTAAAATCTGGCATTATTACGGCTTTTTGCGGACTTCGTGCAAAACTTTACAGTTTTGAATATGTACTAAGCAGTAGTACTAGTAGCGGCAGTAACAGTAGTAGTAGTAGTAGTAATAATAGTAGTAGTATTAAGGATAGTTCTTATGAAAAGTTTAGCAAGCACGCAGCTAAAGGCGTAGCAAGAACAATTATAAACAATAAACTAAGATATGACATGTACATGAGATGCCTGACAGATAGATTAGTTCAACGTGAATGCTTTTCACAATTACACAGTTATTCACATGATATTTATCAAATATCGTGTGCCAAAGTTGCATTATCACCATTTGACACAAAAAGATACATTGAATCAAACGGTATAGATACGAAAGCGTGGGGTCATTATTTAATAGAAGAGAGAAGAAGAGAAGATATTGATAGCAGCAGCAGCAACACGGCTAGCGGGACTGCTGTTACGTCAGATTGATCGCAGCAGTGAGAGTGAAAGAGAGAGAGAGAGAGAGAGCGAGGAGCAAGAAGCTATTAATGAAACCAGTTTGTAACCGTCGCAGAACCCTTCAAGGCTACCCTTACAATCAAGGTCTTACAACTACCAAATCAATAAAAATTACACAAATGCAGGTGAAAAGATACAATTTTATTCACCATCATAAACATAAAAGTTCCAATTATTAGCAACACTACTGACATCTATTCGATATCTGCTACAGTAATCATCATAATTGCAATTTCAATTCAAAATCTTTATTTTAATTGCTTTTCATATTTCTAGTTTGTAGAGTCTATAATTACTATTCAGGACCTCACTAGGTGCCTCCTCTAACAAAAGTTCACTTGAAAATTAGTCATCATCAGAATAAGTTCTAATTCTTAATAAAATAAGTAAATATATAATTCCAGTATAACTATTATCAAAAGACTCGAAAATGACAAACTCTAACCATACAAATTAACAATCAACTTTTGGTTCTAGAACTCCCATTATTACACTACTAGCTCTGGTCCTAGAACCCCCATTATTACACTACTAGCGGTAATTAATCAAAATAATAAAATCACTTTCATACCGATAAAACAACAGTATTTTGACTCAACAAATATATTTTTAAACAAGGAAACCATGAAAATTAACAATTAACCTAACAGGACTGTTACCCTCAGTCTTCCCCTTCCAATCAATTCTGGACGCGCTCCATCAAATGGAATTTCATTAACATAACAATGTTCAACTTCCTTAATTCTCAATAAGGTAAACCCAATTCTTAATCATATCATCAATCGTTATCAGTGAACTAAACAAAACATTAATCAATCACGAATCAAATCCCTTAAGCAATCAAATTCAGAATCAGAACATCAAATACAATTATTATTCCCTAAACTAAACATTAATCATCATTAAACCGAGCATCAATCAACATTATTCCAAACATGAATCAAAACTTAATCCTATCGATAACTAAAAATTATTTCAATAATTAATCAAATCCATTATACCAAACAGTTGTCAAAATTCAATCTCCTTAATAACTCAAAATTATTCCAATAATAAATCAAATTTATACCAAAATTTAATCTTAACAATAACCAAAAATTAATTCAATAATTAATCAAATTTATTCCAAACTTTAATCAACTACTAATCAAAGTCCTTAAGCAGTCATCGACTTAATCAGAGCATCAATCATTAACATTAAACTCTAAGCGAAGCCGTAATCAAACATAAATCAAGTAATAATCATTTCTATTAATAATCATAATCCTAATAATAATCAAATCATTTCATTAATAATCATTTCAAGAATAATCGACTAAAGAAGACGATGCTCACAATCCTTTGTTCAAACATTTATTAAACCTCTATAGAAATCAAATGTAAAATTGCCATTTCTCTCTCCTCTCTTTCTCTCTCTCAGTAATTTCGAATAAACCATGAAAATAGACTTTGGAAGAGATAATATGAATCGATCTGTGAATTTTGAATAGGGGTAGTATGAGTGAATTTTTCTTGAATTGAGTAATTACTCACCAAAGTAAGCTATGAGAGTTAGACGGCTCCGGATAGAACTAGCCATGGCTGGCACTGCACTACGTCTGATCGATTTATTCAGATCGTAATTTCAATTAGCCGATCAAAATGTATTGCAACAGAGTCGCCGGTCACTGTCGGAAATGCGCTCCTCCATCGAAACAATAGATGTAACCTAGCACCAACTGACAGTGACTGCGACGGAAGAGGTAGTCAGAGAGAAAGAGTGAGAGAGGAGGTTGCGCCGCTCTGTGCTTTCCGTACACTAACACAAATACACTTTAATTGTATTCACACATTTACACTACCCCCTCCTTAAAGGAAGGTGGTGACTCTGGATTACTGGCTCCTCTCACTTGCACTAAGCACTTGATGTTCACTTGATGACACTTTGATGTTCCGCGATATCAGTCAGTGGTGGTACCCCTGGAATGGTCTGCAAAGCTGGTTGGTGGAGCGACCCCCTCGGGTCCGGGATTGCCCAATTCAGGCTCGGGATTGCTCTGCTGTTGACTCCTCTGCCACAAGAACCGCCCCAGAACAGCCCCAAGCATGGTGATCCCCAGGATCACTAGCGCCGCCACTGCCAGAGACCCCATGGTCTGAGTCTGCTGTTTCTGCTCTGATAGTTGTGTCAGAGCCTGTTGTAGATGGTCAAGGGTTGTCTCTGCGTTGCCAGATGGACTTGGCCAGTAATGGCCCTCCTCACGTGTCTGCGCCATGGCCTCCTGGATTTCTTGAACGGTCGGTTGCGCCTCCCCTGCCTCCAAAACAAGCAGTGGTGGGATGGGAATCTCCACCACTCTCTTCATCAGCTCTGTCTGCCCACTGGATTTGGTGTTCGGGTACAGCTGATAGGTGTCAGTGGACACGGTGCACCCTGATGCCGCTCTTAGCTCTCCACTGCCCTGGATGTTCATCTGGGTAACAGCGAAGGTATCGCCTTGTCGACAGCGGGACACAAGCTGCCGGCCCTGCTTTAGGCTGTAGATCCAGCGGGTGTTCGGCTGGTCGAAGTACCAGGTGTCGGCAGGTCGGTTGATAACTGCAGTCTTGGGGCAAAGGCTCTCGGCAGCCCCAGCATCTCCCAGAAACAGGGCGCTCAGGCACGATGGTTCATGCCTCCGGAATACTGGCCTGGTGATAGGGCATATGGTGATGATGCCCTTGCGGCACAGGGTCACCTCATCCCCCGAAAGAACCGCATAATGCTCACGGTCTTGGCTGATCAGGAGGTGGTCAGGCTGCAGCACGTACTTCACGGCTAAACTGGAACCACCCGACATGATGGGGACTGACAATCCCCGGAAAAGTTCAAACCGCCGGCCGGTAGTTGACAAGGGCAAGTCTATTAGGATCTTGATCAGACCACCGATGGCCAATGCACTAACTTCCGCGACACGGTAGAACGCGTACACACTTGATGGACTGGTATCAGCAATGAAATTCAGATCTTGGGGGAGCTCACTTTGCACACGTTCTAATAAATTACTCAATTCGAGAGGAGAGATCAGGCTCACAGTAAATTTCCCTTGAGCAATATCCTCAATGGCTCGAAGGATATTCTTTAAGTCAAACAATGCTTTAATAGCTACTAATTCTAGATTGTTTACTACAGATGAAGAATTTACAAAATACTTAAATGTTTTTTCTAACAAATTCGTTTTGTTGAGTAGCCTTGAATACCATTGGATTACTTGGGTTGTCTCTTGTTCCACCCTTGATGCCAGGTTGTGGAGCTGCTCGGCGTTGTTCCTTGTTTGGCGACTCAGCTGCCGAGTGATGGTCAGATGTTCCTGCTGAAGGTGGATTATGTCGCCTGTCTGATGTTGAAGCAGCTCCAAGGTGCGTTGTGCCTGTTGAACATCTTCATCTTCTGCAGTCCCAAACAGCAACTTCAACACCTTCCCTCCCAGGTTGATGAGTCCCCTCTTTGTCCTCTTGTGGGGCAGGAAGTCGTGGAGCGTTTGGAGGACCTCACTCATCTCGTCCTGTAGACTCTGTACTCTCTTCATCGCATCTGAGTGCACTCCAAAGATGGGGTCCTGGGAGGAAAGTTTGATAAGTTGTTCCTGGGTGACTGTTGTTCGGAGTCTCAGTTGATGAAGGCCTTCTCCAATCTCGGTGACGTTGATGGCTACCATGATCCTCCACTGATGGCCAGTCAACAGGACATCGCCGTGAGGAACAAACCACACCCCCATCTGACGAGACTCTTCCATGTTGGCCAGGCTACCCCAAAGGCCTGTAAAACATTAAGGGTGGTATTACTCCTTGCTACTTTGCTAATCCTCTTCACTTCCCCTTTCCTCTTCCATTCATGTTACAATTCTTATCTTACTCTATCTCTCACCCATTATTCTTGGACCTCCTTCAAGAGGTTTTGATGAACCATCCACTCGTTAGCTTGCAGAGGAACCCCCTACTCAGTTCAGAGGTCACTCTGCCTGCCTATGGATGTTTAGGTCATGGTCCTTGTGCGACTTCTCAGGGGGTAAGGAGACCTTCGAGTTGATGCTTGTCCCCTCCCTTCAGGTTCATAGGTGGTGTCCCCAACTAACCGGTCAGGGGAGTCAGGGCTTGGCGGGAACAGATCCTCAAAAACATCCTCCTCTCCTTCCGCTTCTTCCACTTCTTCTTCTTCTTCTTCTTCTCCTTCTTCTTCATCTTCTTCTTCTTCTTCTTCTACAACCAAATCTGTCCCTTCTTCATCATCGTCTGGGGGTGAGTAATATATCTGTTCCTCTTGATCTTCCTTGGCAGGGTCATTCAGGGTTGTCTTTTCTGCCGGTAAATGTTGATCATTGTTGTCTTCTTTGGTTTGAATTGGGTCATCCTCAACTTCCTGCTGGTCTGACCGAAGGCAGGGTTTCAGTCGGTTTACGTGAACATTCACCTGTCGCCCATCCGTCAAAATCAACATGTAATTGACAGGCGACATCCGCTGGCTGACTCGGTAAGGGCCTGTCCAGGGTCGATGGAACTTACTTGAATCTCCTGGTTTAATCGCTGGTTCATGTAGGTAAACCATATCTCCAACATTGAACTCCCGGTGTCTCCTTCCTTTGTTGGCCACCTCTGCTCGCTTGGTTGCTGCCTCAGTTGACTTCTTGGCGGCATTGTGGTAGGCTGTCTGGAGGCGGCGTTTGAGTATTCTCAGATGGTTCTCCACAGAGTGGCCTTGCAACTCTTCTGGAATGGGGATAGTCCCTGGTAGTATCATATCCCGTCCGTGCAAAAGGTAGTAGGGAGAGTACCCGGTGGAGGAATGAGGAACAGACCGGTAGGCCATGAGGGCATAGGGAAGCCATCTGTCCCAGTCTTGTCCATCACGTTTCACATAATGGGCCATGCACTCATTGAGGGTGCGATGAAGTCTCTCAACTCGGCCATTACCTTCTGGATGGTAGGCTGTGGTCTTGATTTTCTGGATTCCTAGCAGACGGCAGGTCTCAGTGAAGAGTACTGACAAGAAGTTTCTTCCTTGGTCACTCATAAGCCTGGTTGGGACTCCATGGCGTGCAACAATTTGAGTGACAAAAGCTGCTGCAATCGATTCCGCAGTCTGGTCCGGAAGAGGTACTGCTTCAGCATACCTTGTAAAATGGTCGATGAAGCTGAGATAATAGCGGTTTCCACTATGGGTGGTAGGCAGTGGACCTACTATATCCATCGACACCATCTCCAAGGGATAGGTTGGTTCATATGCTGGTTCCAATGGTACCTTCAGAGCCCTTGGCGTTTTCCTCATGGCACATTCATGGCATGCACCAACATGCTTCTGGACATCTTTCTGGAGTTCTGGCCAAAAATAACGGTGTTGAACACGTAGCAGTGTCCTCTCAACGCCAGGGTGCCCAGCCCATGGGGCATCATGACATAGCTGCAGAACACGAGTGCGGAGAGTCGATGGTGTGGCAATCTTCCATTGGGTAGAATCCCTTTTTCCAGCAGTCCACCATATCACCCCTCGTCTATTGCTTCCTCGACCCTCCTTCACCAACCCCTGACACCAGGCATCTTTCAGTTGTTCACTTAGAATTTCCGGTTCTTCCAGAGTGCGCAGGGTGATACTCATAACAGCACGGCTCAGAGCATCTGCGTTGGTGTGCTTCTTTCCAGGTTTGTGTATTACATCATATTCAAACTCTTCCAACCGAAGGGCCCACCTGGTTAAACGGGAAGAGGGGTCACGCAGGCTAAGCATCCAGCGTAAGGCTGCATGGTCAGTTACCAGTGTAAATTTTCGTCCTAACAGGTAACAGCGGAACTGGCGGGTAGCCCATACAACTGCTAACAACTCCCTTTCAGTTGTGGAGTAGTTGCGCTCGGCGGCGTTGAGCTGGCGACTTGCATAAGCTACTGGTCGCTCTCCCTCCTCAGTTTGTTGTGACAGTACCGCCCCCACTGCAGTTCCAGAGGCATCTGTTGCCAGGATAAAAGGTCGTTCAAAGTCTGGAAATATGAGTACTTGGTCTGAACATAGGGCGTCTTTCAGATTCTGGAAAGCCTCCTCCTGGCTGGCTCCCCACTCAAAAGGTATCTCCTTCTTAGTCAGTTCGGTCAGTGGCTGTGCGACTCTAGCAAAATCTGGCACAAATCGCCGATAGTATCCGAAGAGCCCCAGCAGGCCACGTACTTCCCTGATGTTAGTTGGACGTGGGAAGTTTCTCACTGCTTGGATTTTTTCTGGGTCGGCTCGAACACCCTTGGAAGTTACCAGATGTCCTAGATACTTTACAGAATCTTTGGCAAACTCACACTTTCCAAGGTTGGCCTTCAAATTTGCTCTAGCAAACAGTTCCAGAACATGGGTCAACCTGACTGCATGTTGTTCAATGGTGCTACTAAACAGAACTACGTCATCCAGGTAAACAAAACATTCAATACCCTTAATTTCAGCCAACAAGTTGTCCATGAGTCGCTGAAATGTGGCAGGGGCCCCCGTCAGGCCAAAGGCCATCCGTTGATATTCAAAATGGCCTCCGACAGTGGTAAAAGCGGTCTTTTCCTGGTCTTCCGGAGCGATGCGCACCTGATGATAACCACTGTGCAGATCTAGGGTGGAAAAGTAGCGACTCCGTCCCAGGCTTTCTAAGGTCTCATTGATCAAGGGTAGAGGGTATGCATCTGTCTTTGTGACTTCATTCAAGGCTCGAAAATCTGTGCAGAAACGGTATTTGACTGTACCATCAGTGGTTTTCTTCCTCACCAACACCACAGGGGCACTCCAAGGGCTGGTTGAAGGCACAATCACTCCTTTGTCAAGCATCTCTGCAAGATGTTCCTCTACCACTGGTCGAAGGTGATATGGTACCCGGTAGGGCCGTTTGCTGATTGGTCGATCTGAGGTCACAGGAATGCGATGCTCCACATTAATGCTGCAACCTTCTCTTCCAGGCTCTTCAAATACATTAGCATATTTTCTTAGCACTTCTTCCAAAGTCCTTGCATCCTTGACAGGTAGGTGTTTTAGTTTCTCTGTCAATTGAAGCTCAAGGTTCTCTTTTTCTTCCCTGCTGGTGACTGACGCTATCTGACAACTCGGTTCTTCTTGTTGGATGTACTCTGCATTTCCAAGGAGTTGATTTCGGTGGATGGCCAATGGTGCAGTTGTTAGATTAACCACACCCACAAATGTCTGTCCTTTCCTTGGTCGGTTTATGCTTCTACTAGCACGCAAACCTGAGGGCAGAGGTACAGGTTCAATCAACAGGTCTTCTCCTTGGAACTCCTGCTGAATTTGTACCTCCACCAACACTTCTGACTGGGCTGGTACAATGGTGTGGCAAACAGCATTCACTCCAAAGCTGAGTTCCTGATGATCATACTCTTCTTGTGTTGCTGGTGAGCCATCCAGGTCATTTGCTTCCGCTTCTGGGTTAAGTTGGTTAGAGCGCTTTCGATGTCGTCTTTGTTTCTTGTAATTTCGTGAATTAGTAGAAAGGGGCTCCGGGTCTGTTGAGCTGGCTGTAGTTTCCTTGCCTGGCTGTCCCAGGCTGTCTTGCTCTATTTGGCCCTTCTCAACTCTAGGCATTATTTCCACCTGGACTCCAACATCGCAAACAGAAAGAGTCTGAGTACAGCTGTCCTTCATTTCCCTTATACCTCTGGTATCCTTTACTGAGTTATATTCAATGTCGGCCCACCTCCGTGTGGTTGCTACCCGGACTCCTCTGAAGGTTACCGTTCCTTCGTCTGCATCAATTAGAGCCCCAAGTCTTTTCAGAAGATCCCAACCAATCAATCCATCTCCGGCTATATCCACAGCTGCTATTACAAAAGGGTGTCTAACTTGTAGCTGGGCTGCTGTACATTCCACCTCTTGAATGCCATGAATCCTTAGCGAGTTTCCAGTTACTCCTCTAGCCTGCATGCCTCCTGCAGCTACCAGTACTTCTGGAATCGCTTCCTTCAGAACACAGATTTCAGCCCCTGTATCCACTAGTAGAGACTTAGCCAAGCCCATGATTTTCATTGTTACATATAACCCACTCTGGATGGCCTTGATGCTGGGGACTCTCTTGACATTAGCTTCCAAATTTACTGGCCGGGAAGTGAGGCAACTCCCGGCCTCTCCTCGTTTGGGGAACCATGACTGTTGCTGCCATTAGTAGTTGTAGTACAGTTTATCTGGTTGCCGGGACTTGATCTTGGAGTCATTACTCGTTTTGGGCAAGCATAGGACATATGTTGGGGATCGCCACATACAAAACAAAACCGGGGAGATCTCTGGTTTCCTCGCGATGACCGATTTCCTCCTGGTCTGTTTGGTCTGGGATTCTCATCTCGGCGGCTTGAGCAGTCTCTAGCAAAATGTCCTCTCCCACCACAAGTGTAGCAGGCTCCTGGTGTTCGGTTACTGCTAGCAGGAGATGATGCACCATTGGTTGGTCGGACGGGGAGTGCATTCACATGAGGTTCTTCTTCCCGTCTCTGGAAAGGCTGATGTAACAGGGCAAAAACATCGGCAGGTTGGCTGCTTGTGGCTTGGTCCACTCGCTCGGCTACCACGATGGCGGCTTCCAGATCTCGAGGTGGATGTATCTGCAGGGTCATGGCAGCTGCACCCTGAAGGCCCCTTATGAAGGCAGCCAAAACTGCCCGTTGCATCTGCGCACGTGCCCAATCTGCTTCTGCCGGGTTAGATGGTATTGGAATAGCCTTCAAACCCAACTCAAGGCACCGATCAGCAAATGCCCGTGGACTCTCACCCCGTTGTTGTTGGAGACTACTCAGTGCCAGCAGCCATCTTTCTGGGTCCAGGGTTTTCTCAAATCTTTTGAGCAGGATTCTCTCATAATCCGCAAAGGTGACACTTTCTGCAGACAACTCTGGATGAATTTCAAGACATGCAGCAGCTGCGCCAGTTGTTTTCAGCCTGCAGATGAGCCGTTGGTCTTTATCCTCCCAATTACCAGTCTGAGCAACCAACTTGATATTCTGTAGAAATTCTTTGACAGTCGGACTTCCAGCTTCCCCTGAGAAGGTCTTGATAAGGGATTGCAGACCCAGATCCTTTCTGGTAGACGTGGACATCGTTACGGGCCGAGAAGACGATGCCATCCGGACTTCTTCTAGCTCCCTGGTCAATCTGGCTCTCTCCTGTTCATTCCGCTGAGCCTGGTCTAGAAGCTCCTGGGCCTGTACACGTAGTTCTTCCATTTCGATAAACGGACGGTTGTTCACAGGATCCCCATTGTTCTCGCCAAGTTCTGCGTTGTTTGCTGCAGGTTCTCCGTTGACAGACATTCTTGCAGTCTATCCCACCGCTGCCACCAATGTAACCGTCGCAGAACCCTTCAAGGCTACCCTTACAATCAAGGTCTTACAACTACCAAATCAATAAAAATTACACAAATGCAGGTGAAAAGATACAATTTTATTTACCATCATAAACGTAAAAGTTCCAATTATTAGCAACACTACTGACATCTATTCGATATCCGCTACAGTAATCATCATAATTGCAATTTCAATTCAAAATCTTTATTTTAATTGCTTTTCATATTTCTAGTTTGTAGAGTCTATAATTACTATTCAGGACCTCACTAGGTGCCTCCTCTAACAAAAGTTCACTTGAAAATTAGTCATCATCAGAATAAGTTCTAATTCTTAATAAAATAAGTAAATATATAATTCCAGTATAACTATTATCAAAAGACTCGAAAATGACAAACTCTAACCATACAAATTAACAATCAACTTTTGGTTCTAGAACTCCCATTATTACACTACTAGCTCTGGTCCTAGAACCCCCATTATTACACTACTAGCGGTAATTAATCAAAATAATAAAATCACTTTCATACCGATAAAACAACAGTATTTTGACTCAACAAATATATTTTTAAACAAGGAAACCATGAAAATTAACAATTAACCTAACAGGACTGTTACCCTCAGTCTTCCCCTTCCAATCAATTCTGGACGCGCTCCATCAAATGGAATTTCATTAACATAACAATGTTCAACTTCCTTAATTCTCAATAAGGTAAACCCAATTCTTAATCATATCATCAATCGTTATCAGTGAACTAAACAAAACATTAATCAATCACGAATCAAATCCCTTAAGCAATCAAATTCAGAATCAGAACATCAAATACAATTATTATTCCCTAAACTAAACATTAATCATCATTAAACCGAGCATCAATCAACATTATTCCAAACATGAATCAAAACTTAATCCTATCGATAACTAAAAATTATTTCAATAATTAATCAAATCCATTATACCAAACAGTTGTCAAAATTCAATCTCCTTAATAACTCAAAATTATTCCAATAATAAATCAAATTTATACCAAAATTTAATCTTAACAATAACCAAAAATTAATTCAATAATTAATCAAATTTATTCCAAACTTTAATCAACTACTAATCAAAGTCCTTAAGCAGTCATCGACTTAATCAGAGCATCAATCATTAACATTAAACTCTAAGCGAAGCCGTAATCAAACATAAATCAAGTAATAATCATTTCTATTAATAATCATAATCCTAATAATAATCAAATCATTTCATTAATAATCATTTCAAGAATAATCGACTAAAGAAGACGATGCTCACAATCCTTTGTTCAAACATTTATTAAACCTCTATAGAAATCAAATGTAAAACTGCCATTTCTCTCTCCTCTCTTTCTCTCTCTCAGTAATTTCGAATAAACCATGAAAATAGACTTTGGAAGAGATAATATGAATCGATCTGTGAATTTTGAATAGGGGTAGTATGAGTGAATTTTTCTTGAATTGAGTAATTACTCACCAAAGTAAGTTATAAGAGTTAGACGGCTCCGGATAGAACTAACCATGGCTGGCACTGCACTACGTCTGATCGATTTATTCAGATTGTAATTTCAATTAGCCGATCAAAATGTATTGCAACAGAGACGCCGGTCACTGTCGGAAATGCGCTCCTTCATCGAAACAATAGATGTAACCTAGCACCAACTGACAGTGACTGCGACGGAAGAGGTAGTCAGAGAGAAAGAGTGAGAGAGGAGGTTGCGCCGCTCTGTGCTTTCCGTACACTAACACAAATACACTTTAATTGTATTCACACATTTACAAGTTCAACAAGCACCGCTCCGACACAGCTCAGTGTCGAACACGAAGAAGAAGAAGGCAGCAGAAACAACATCTGTCTAAAGAAGAAGAAGAAGAAGAAGACGAAGAAAGATCGCTGTTGAAGACATCGGCGCAGTGCTGCAGGTGTGACTGAACTCTAGCAAAAACAATCACACGCGCACACGCACATTCGTGTAGGGGAGAACGAAACCGCAAATATGTCAGATTTGCAACAGAAAATTGCTCAGGAATTGCACCGTCCAGCGCGAAGAAAATTCAACAGACGTAAATATATATTAAAAGGAATAAAAGACCTCATTCAAATTGATTTAATTGAATTGCCAGAATTTGCTAGAGCAAACAACGGCTATCGTTATGTTTTGATTGCAATTAATTGTTTTTCACGTTATGCTTTTGCTGAACCATTAAAAACTAAAACAGGAAAAGAAGTTGAACGAAAATTAGCGCAAATATTAGTGTTAAATAAGGGTATAAAAAATGTGCAAAGCGATTTAGGTCGCGAATTTTACAATAAGGATGTTAAACAACTATTCGATAGGTTGAACATTAATCATTACAGTGTATTTTCTGAAATTAAGGCAGCTTTTGTTGAAAGATTGAACCGAACACTGAAATCACGTTTGTATGAATGACTAACTGCTAACGGCACGCAAAAATGGTTAAACATTTTGCCGGACATTGTTTATCAATATAATAACACTATTCATTCAGCGATTGGCATGACACCGGCCAGTGTTAGACGACGTCATGAAAAGCATTTGATCATGTTACAGTTGAAAAAGACAAAACAATCGCCGCCGCCGCGTACAGTTTATCGACCAAAGTTTGCATTAGGCGACGTAGTGCGAATAAGTAAGTTTCGTCAGGTTTTTGATAAAAGTTTTAGATTAAATTGGTCGCCAGAACTGTTTATAATTCACGGTGTTTTTCCCACACAACCCCCAACCTATGTAATTCGCGATCTTAACAATGAAATCATACAAGGTAGATTTTATAGTGAACAATTGATGAAAACAAACTTAACACCGTCCGAACAAAATACATATTTAGTTGAACAATAATACGAAAATCAAACAATAAATATCTTGTTAAATGGTTAGGCTTTGATAAAACTAGCTGGATAGATAAGAGTGATATTATTACTCCGTCTGTAAAACAGAAGAAGAAACTGCGTGCAACGCGCAAAAATCATTAAATTTATTTGCATATTGTTTCAGATATGATATAAACATAATGTCAATGGCAATGGATGCGCCACTGTTGTTCTATTTGCTGAATGGTAACGATGCATGTAGTATTATTAAAAGAATAATTGATCTTTTGTGTACGCTTAAAGCGATGTGTGTAAAACGTGTTGATATTGAAAAATGCTTTCTAGTTGGCTTATGTAAAAAAACATTTTTCAGTGATGTTGTTGTTGTTGATGATGATGATGATGATGATGATGATGATGATAGTAGGTTTCATTTAAGTATATGTTCATATAAAACTTTAAAAGATGCAAGCAGCGTATTTGATGTAGTAGATACTTGTATCTGTGCTCAATTTTCTATGCAACTAAACATACTCTACTCGCAAATTAAATCAATAGACTTTAATGTAGCCGATGTTGATGAAGATGATGATGATGATAAGAAGAAAGAAAAGATATTAATTTATATTTTAGATTATTGCATGTCAATGGCTAATCTTAATTAATGCGTGTGACGCTGGTGCTATACTGTATTATGTGAAAGACACACGCTTTGTAATAATTTACAATTTTTTATAATATTAACACTGTCAACTTTGTCTATGTATTATCACTAGATTTGTCGCCACTTACCTTACTGCAGCAGCTGCTGTCAACTTTGTATGTATATTTTCACCTTTTATGTATGCAGCTGTCAACTAATGTATGTATTTTCAACTTTTTATGTATTGTCAACTTTGTAAGATACGCTTGTTTTAGCTGCTGCTGCTAAATTTGTATGTATCTAGTATTTTTAATAAACTGTGAACATTGTATGTGCGTGTTTTCTTCATTCATAAACCGCTTGTAGTATACACACACACACACACACACACACACACACACACACACACACACACACACACACACACACACACACATCGGATGTAGCGATGTTAACAGCATAGTTGAACTGTAGACACGCATGTGTAAACAGCAAGCGCGCACGCGCAGCAAGAGTTATTATTATGACGACAGCAAAAGAGTCAATAGCAATAGTTAACTTTGATAATCTAATTGTAGATACAAAACAAGTGGGTGGCAAAAATTGTCTAGATAGAAAAAAGCATGGTGAGTTTTTGCCAAGTTCAGCTAGAATTCTAATTTGCGGTGCATCAAATTGTGGAAAGACAAATGTACTGCTGAATTTAATATTCGATAAAAATGGATTAAAATTCAAAAACCTATACTTGTTCAGTAAGTCTTTGTATCAGGAAAAATATAAACTATTGGATGTTGTTTTTTCAAAACTCAAGTGTGTAAACTACTATAAATCTGACAATATTGAATGTATACCGCAACCGAATGATATCGACACTCATTCACTGATAATTTTTGACGATTTGAATGTTACACGTGTGCCGCAAATACGTAATTTTTTCACAATGGGCAGACACAAAAGCATAGATTGTGTGTACTTAATTCAAAGCTATGGCGCAATTTCAAAACATCATATCAGAGACAATGCAAATATGCTGATTATTTTTAAAATGGATATGCACAATTTAAAACTAATATTTAGAGATTTTGTTGGAACTGATATGACATTTGTTGCATTCAGAAATCTATGTTCACATGTATGGCAAAGCGGCGGCGGAAATCATAGTTTTATTTCAATTTTCACTGAGTGTAAACCAGATGCTGGTAAATATCGTAATTGTCTTGGTAAGTATATTGATCCAAGTGTGTATAGCAGCAATTGACATGTGTCAATTCTCATCATTTGTTGTTGAGCCAGTGTAGGTGAAAGAACTAATTATCGTTCTACTACTAGCAATATGCGTAAAATTAAATTAAAAAG
Source organism: Nilaparvata lugens (assembly GCF_014356525.2). Lineage (NCBI taxonomy): Eukaryota > Metazoa > Arthropoda > Insecta > Hemiptera > Delphacidae > Nilaparvata > Nilaparvata lugens. The sequence continues at coordinate 9,297,633 of NC_052519.1, read as the reverse complement.
AAAAAAACAAAGAGGAGGGCGCCGAGGACGAAGACTAGTGCAACGTGATCATCGTCATCGTCATACTAGTAAAGTAATTGACAGGATAAAAGGTTTGCGTAAGTCAATTATTAATAAACATAGATCATTAACTAGTATGATTAGGGAAAATGATTCGATTAGACAAAAATCATTAGAACCAATTATCAATCCGCTAAAACAATTGAAAGATACACTTGTACAACATGCACACACTAGTAGCAGCAGACTTAAAGAAGAATCAGAGGACGATGAGGAGGAGGAGGAGGAGGAGGAGGAGGAGGAGGAGGAGGAGGAGGAGGGGAGGAGGAGGAGGAGGAGGAGAAAGATATGGGCAAGGAAATGGATGTGGATGAGGGTTTGAATAGATCTAATGTAAGTGATATTTTGAATAAAACAACAATAACAGTGGATTTTATTGATGAGTATATACGTGAATTTCATAATGAAAAAATGAATAATTGTATATCTTATGGTATATGTTATGATAGTAAAGTAAATGAATACTATATGGGTGTAAAGGATATTAGTATTGCCAATGGTTATTTAATTATCGACAATAATAATAAGTATCGTTTAACAGTTGGTTTGTGTGAACTTCTATTTAAAAAACAGCCTGACCAGAAACTGTACACAGAACGTGATTTAAGAAAATATCGTAATATATTGCAGCTCACCGCTGCTCATTTAGATAGACGCGGTTATGTAAAGAGAAATACAGGCTATAAATCACAAATTATTCAATCTTTATTTCCATCAAGTAGTAGTAGGAAAAGAAAAAGATCTAGGATTGATGATGCAGCGGCTGTTAGTGGTATGGGTTTTATAAGAAATGAATCTACTAGTCGACAGTATGTCTACTGGGATAATCCAAATGAACTGATAGACAGATTAGATATTCTGCTTTCATCACAGCAGGCGGGAAATAGATCGCATTCAGTTGAAATAGCTTCTATTATTGAAGAACTGAAAGAAAGTGGTATTATATTAGGTGGCAATGTTGATTTTAGTCGTTAGTATGTGTTTAACACTTGACAAGAATAGAGATGTCGGGCAGTAGCGCCGCCACCACTGCAGTGAGTAGTACAATAGATCGATTTGGTAGGACACATCATGTGTTTAATACAACAGCACCATTAGTTTTGAACAGTGGTTGTGAATCATCAGCAGAAGCAGCATCATCATTAGTGGCAGCAAGTAGAGAATATTTAGACAGTAAACTACTTGAATTATCATCAAATATATTCAATAAACTTCAGTCTGATCCATTGTCACCGCTAGTTAACAGAGAATACTTGGACAGTAAATTGCTTGAAATATCATCAAATATATTCAATAAACTTCAGTCTGATCCATTGTCACCGCTAGTTAACAGAGAATACTTGGACAGTAATTGCTTGAAATATCATCAAATATATTCAATAAACTTCAGTCTGATCCATTGTCACCGCTAGTTAACAGAGAATACTTGGACAGTAAATTGCTTGAATATCATCAAATATATTCAATAAACTTCAGTCTGATCCATTGTCACCGCTAGTTAACAGAGAATACTTGGACAGTAAATTGCTTGAAATATCATCAAATATATTCACTAAACTACAGTCTGATCCATTGTCGTCGCCGTCGCTAGTTAACAGAGAATACTTGGATAGTAAATTAAAGGAAGTTTCAACTAGTATAATACAAAAACTACAGTCTGATCAATCATCACCGCTAGTTAACAAAGAATACTTGGACAGTAAATTGCTTGAAATATCAACAATATATTCACTAAATTGCAAACTGAATCATCTGATTTAGTAGATAGGAAATATTTAGACAGCAAATTACTTGCAATATCAACTAGTATATTCCAAAAACTACAGTCTGATTTAATTACTAAAAAAGTGTTGGAAAGTAAATTGCATTCAATGTCTGATATATTGAAGGAGATAGCACAACAAAAACAGTATTTCGATTCACAATTGAAAACATTGTCTAAATCAATTAGTGATGATATTGAGCTAAAGTATGTTAGTAGATCATTGTTTGATCAGAAATCAGACGAATTGAAGACATTATGTGAACAACAAAGTAAAAACAATTGTTTAAAACATGTTGATACAGATTTGCTAGAAACTAAATTGAAAGAATTAAAAGACAATCTAATTGCACAAAATAAACTTAACTTTATTAACAGGCAAGATTATAATTTGAAAGTAGTTAATCTAGAATCAACATTCAATATTATGTTGGCTGAGGTGCAAAAGAAACTTGATGAAAAAAATTCAGCTTCTCACCAAAAGCTAAAAGATGACATTATGCAGATGATTATGAAAGGTGAAGATTTTCAGAAATATTTAAATGAACAGTTGTTCAACTTTTCATACTATTTGATTGCACAATATGTAAAAAAGAGGTACATCTTTGACATGAGTGAAGCTGTACAACATAATTTGAATTCTGATCAGGTGCAAGAGTTGTTTTTGAAAAGAATGTTCAGTGATAGGCGACCAAGTGATGCAGGAAAAAAAAGAAAAAAATATGACTGGGAAATAGATTAGTAGTAGTGTAGTTTGAGATTTTAAAGATTTTAAATGTGGGGATATTTTTAATATGCAAATTAAGCAGGTGTTAACTGGGGCAGCAGATGTCAGTTAACACCTGCTACAACAAAGATGGCCGCCGCCGCCGGGGGCACTTCCTGGGTAGGGGAACCTGGGGAGATGGACACCTGCTACAATGGCCTCTTCCTATTGGTTGGGGTGGTGGGGGCACTAGGGAAGGGGGACGCCATTTTGAACACGCCCCTTGCTTCCTATTGGCTGGGGGCGGGGACAAAATGGCTGACTATGGCTGGGGGGGTGGAGGGGGGCGGGGCCAAAATGGCTGAATAGGGCAGGGGGGGTGGAGGGGGGCGTGGCCACGCCCCTTGATTCCTATTGGCTGGGGGCGGGGCCAAAATGGCCGACTGTAGCTGGGGGGGTGGAGGGGGGAGGCCACACCCCTCGATTTCTATTGGATAGGCAGCTCTCTCAAAACACCACTACTTTTGCCGCTTGCGTTATATGGTAATTTTTAATGAAAAAGAAATTAGACCTTTACCTTCGATCTTGTTATGGGTGAATTGAGCATCTGCACTAGATGCAACGCCAACTCTTTCACGATGGAACTCAGCCGGAATATTCTTGCACTTCATTCTATAAAGAAGAATAATTCAAGTTTAGAAGTTGTTAATCAGTTGGTTTCTACAATTGTTCACTAAAGGCGTAATCCCTTAGCGATGGCTCTAGCCGCGCAGAGGAAAAAAGTTGTTGGGCATAGCACTTTGGGAAGTAAATTGAAATAAAATGATTTTATATACCGTACACAATTTAACTTAGGCTATGCGTTAAGATTCCACTGCACACCCACCTAACAAGCTGAAAAGTAAGCATATTGCTTACACTCATACCTCAAGAATGGATTGAACTATTTCCTTGAAAGTTCGTAGGACTCAACTATATGCTTTTACAGAGAGCATACGCTTTTCATAATTTCATTATTTCTTCAAGTTTTTCTTATTTTAGCTATTTAAACATGAATTTGCTATTTTGGAAAAGAAGCATCGAGAAACGAATTTGAAAATACAGTGACCTTTAGAATAACAACACAAATCTAAATCCGTTTGAATTTTTTTCAAATTCCTAATAGTTTTGCAATAAACTGAGTCGTTAAATTGCAAATTTGAACCAAAAATGAACCGTTACATTGCCAACCTAGTTCGAGGGTTATTCTCCAGAGAGCTCTACTGTTGAAACGTAACCCCCACCACCTACTACTTACATACTAAGACTGCCCAGCAGTGTATCAATGAATGAATTGAATGAATGACCACAAGAAAGAGTGGGAATGGGAGGGGAATAGATGAGAAGTCACACTCTCTCTGTCTCTCAATTCCAGCTAGCTTTTGCCGTATCCATGCCATGTGTGACTTATTAGTTCGTTGAAACGTGACAGTGACAGTTCATCCAGTCATTTGTGATAAGTTACTATGGGTTTTCATTTATAGAAACGTTTTGCCTTGTTTATTCTAGACAATCCTTGTTAGTGAATAATACTTTTTCTATTCTATTCCTATTGACTTCGAATTACGTGAAATGTTATAGAAATGTTGAAGTGCATGCGACCAAATTATTTATCATAAAAAATGGACGAAACGCCGAAGCCTCATCAAAGTCGCCGACGCTTTAGACACAAAAGCGGACGCAGATTGAAACTTAGCGCGAAACCGCTTAAAATTGTTCAGCAATGGAGTATGGGAGGATGAACGAGGAGGCTGCTCTAAAAAAAGTTAGTGAGATAGCTGGACAAAAAATTTTGAAATGTGGGCTATTCATTGATGCCGATTTTCCATTTCTGGCAGCATCGCCGGATGGATTATTAGAAGATGGGCATGGTATTGTGGAGGTCAAATGCCCTCAGACAATAAAGGACCTACTCCCAAGGGAAGCAGCAAAGTTGAAAATATTGAAATTTTGCAAAATTGAAGATACAAATATCGAATTGAACACAAACCATAACTACTACTATCAAATACAGGGACAACTCCACATTACGAAACGTCAGTACTGCTTATTTTGTATATGGTCGCCAAAGGGGACAGAAGTTGTTACTGTATACAAAGATGAGCAGTTCTGGAGTTCGAAGATTCTTGAACATGTGAAAAAATTTTATATGGACTGTGTATTGCCGGAACTTGTTGATCCTCGACACACGCGTTCAATGCCAATTCGAAATCCAGATTGGATTATTGAGGCGCAAGAAGCACGTAAGAAGAAATAAAGATGACACAAACATAACTGGAAAATAAAAACAAATATTGTCACATACCACTTATTTATTATTAAAACTTACATTAAAGTATTATTAAAGTAATACTTTATTAAAGTAAACTTACATTAAAGTAATGTACCTAGGTTTCATAATGGCCTAGGCTTACATTACTTTAATGTAAGTTTTAATAATAAATAAGTGGTATGTGACAATATTTGTTTTTATTTTCCATTATGGAGAAATACCACAACATCTCCTCAAACACAATCAAGTATACAAACATAACTATACTTTCTTTTCTCCTTTTATAGTAGTAGCTATGGTTTGTGTTCAATTCTATATTTGTGTCTTCAATTTTGCAAAATTTCAATATTTTCATTTTTAACAAAGTCATTTTTCATTGTTCATTGCACCGGTAAGGGCATTTGTGCAGAGAGAAAAAGAGAAAGAAACGAGTGAGAGCGAGGAGGAGAATGAGAAGATTTAGAACGGAAAGAGTGAGGAGAAGTGGATGGAAAAGAGGGAGAAGAAGAATAAGGGGAAAAGAAGGAGGAGAAGGTGAAGGAGGAATGAGAAAAAGATTAAAAAGAAGGAGGAGAAGGTGAAGAAGGAGGAATAGGAGAAGAAAGAGGAGAAGGTGAAGAAGGAGAAGGTGAAGAAGGAGAACAAGAAGAAGTAAGGCTTATTATTTCTCAAAATTCACGTAATATTGTTTGAAGACCATCAAAATATTTTATCGTCTTATCTGTCTCAACTTCCGCTGAAATATATATTTAAAATACATAGAAATATATTTTCAATTACTTCTTTTATATTATTTTTTTATTATTAATAATACTTTTTTAGATTAATTTTTCCATTTTAAAACAAGTAATGAGTTTGTACTTCTCGCACACATTTTGTGTTTGAGAACACTCACGGAGAAAAGTTTTCTTCTGATATTGATAAATTTGAAGTTGTAGAGTATAATAGTAGCTTCAGTTTCTAGTGTAATAGTAGTTCTAGTAACAGTATAGTGTATATTTATGTGATATTGAATTCCTGGGCTGACTACCTTTAGGATATAATTCAATTATCTTCTGACTTATTTTAGTTTATCAATGTATATATAGAAATATATTTTCAATTACTTCTTTCATATTATTTTTTTATTATTAATAATACTTTTTTAGATTAATTTCTCCATTTTAAAACAAGTAATGAGTTTGTACTTCTCGCACACATTTTGTGTTTGAGAACACTCACGGAGAAAAGTTTTCTTCTGATATTGATAAATTTGAAGTTGTAGGGTATAATAGTAGCTTCAGTTTCTAGTGTAATAGTAGTTCTAGTAACAGTATAGTGTATATTTATGTGATATTGAATTCCTGGGCTGACTACCTTTAGAATATAATTCAATTATCTTCTGACTTATTGTAGTTTATCAATGTAAATTAATAATTAATCCTATTCTATAAAACTAATTTACATTATCTAGCATGTTTACTTGAAGCTACACAATTTTTCCAACAAATCCGTCTAAATTGATTAAAAAATAGCTGGTGAATGCAGCACTTCTAGAGGCTTTAATGTTCCAAGAAAATGTTTAACTGTTATTTTTATTCTTTTTTCTATTTATTTTATTTATATATTTTCAATTTTATTTATTTATCCATTACTATAATCTTTTTTGTTCTAATCTTTTCCATACTGTAATCATCTTGTTCAAAAGAACAATTTCATTCTTCCCAAACAGGTTCTGTAACCTATGGGTTATTTCCAATTATTTCATTTTATTTGTATATTTATTCATTATTGATTTATTGTTAATGCAAGTTTGATTTATTGTAAACTGTAGCCTATGTATATTGCTATAATGCTAAAAATTCGATTTAGATTTGACTTGAATTGTACAATTGATTGTAGATTACAAAACTAATAATTTTTTCAATGTATTATTTTACGGAAATAAATTTTATTTGAATTTGAATTTGTTTTTTTTTCAATTCAGAACCTGACAAGAACTTAGCTTATTTTTAAATTTACAAATGCCTGTTATGAAAGATTTTTCATTACTCGCTCATTTACAAGGCCAAGAGTCATCAATATAAATAATTATTTTTGTATAACAGATTTATACATACTGTATAACAGTTATAGGCCTACTGATATAATAGAGAATCTAGCAATGATTTTGTTCAAATTGGTGTGAAATAGGTTGGAATGTTGCATTTCAAGATACGAGCAGCACTCATGAGAATAGCTTTGTCCCTTTTCTAGCATTCAATAACGTAGTAGCCAAATATACTTTGTCGTGTCTTGGTTGGAACGTGACTCATTGTTCCAGAACCAGAAATCATGAATGGAGACAGAGGTTTTTGTCATTTCTTTCTCCCTCCTTTTTGTTGCTCACTTGTAGCAATGGTCAATTGGTGGGGGAGACACTTCTAGACTTCCAATATGTCTTTACTCCTCCAAACGAACTCTCTCCAGCGCTGAATCTGTCATAGTGGGAAGTGGCGGAACTAAAATACGAAATTTCAGAGGTGTACAGTAGAATCTTAAATAATATCAAAATCAAAAAATCAAAATCAAATCATTTATTGTCACACAACATTAAAATGTTACAACAACGTCATTAATAACACAGAAACATCAGTTTAAAAATCTATTATAAAGAAATCTTCAACTTTCATTTACTAATACTTTTTTAAATATTTACAGTAACTATTAAAGCTCATTTTTTGATATTTTCAGGCAAAGAGTTATAAAGTTTTATTAACATGTATTGCCAGTTTTTTTGGGAACTTGTACACTGGCTATACTCGACTCTTATATTATTCCTATTTTTAGTGTTATGTTGGTGTATACTACACCTGGAGTTGGTAGCACTGGCTGCTACGAGTGGTGTACTCGAAAGTTCGTCTGTCTGTTTTTGTGAATTATGTAGTTATTTTGCGAGTCTTACCCTCTAAGTGAGTGATTTTTAAATATTTGGGAAGTGATTCTACGAGTGCATTAATAGTTTTGCCTGAAGAGAGACGTAACTTAAGTCTAATTGCTGATAATTACTTCCTAACCTACAAGAAAGAGACAAGGAAGCCGGTGATTGTGAGTTGGTTGGAGCGGATTGAACTTTGACCTCCCTGAAACAAACTTGAGGGATGAAATTGTACCACCTGTAATAAGAATCTTGTTTGACGTCGGTACCAAGTAACACGTTGTAGTGAGGCTGCTCAAAGGAATATTCAGTGGCCTGAACCCAAAGCTGGGTGTGCAACAATATCTAATACCGTGTTGCTTGTTCAATGATTATTGCGTCCACCTATCTATTGAAAATGAACTTTTGAATGAGATGAAAAATATAATAATTCGTGTACATCGGACATTGTTGGTTTCTCTGCACTGTCAATATCAATATTTTGTTACATTGAACCAATAACAACTTATTCGATCTGAAGTGTCTGTGTGGATGAATGATATACCGATTGAGATACCCAGTTGGATCTAATGATACGGAACTAATTTCTTGCTTGATGATGATGAGTAATCCTTGCTGCAGAACGAAGAGAGTCAACCCTGCTGCGTGATTCCTTGCTTGGTGCACATTTAGACTCCTTATCAGACTTTCACTGAGATATATCATCTTCAACATTCTAGTGATAAGATTTTATTTGTTTCTCTAGCCGATTAATCTTCTTAATCCTTCCCTTTACTAGCGTTAAACTTGTTTGTTTTGAAGAGCTCTCTCATTAATCTTTTTTTTTCTTCTTAAAATATTATTGTCAGCATACCGCACAGAATTCTGAACTTATAATTTAAATCATCATATTCATGATTAATGAATAGAAATAATCAATTCATGACATAATTCCAATAATATTCATACTTTATTATCAATTGAATACTTAATATCAAAAGGATTTTTACACTCTTTACTCTTTTAGTTTACGTCGTACACTATAAACAACTAGTCTACCTACTCTCTAGTACATGTAGAATATTTTCAGTCTTACAGTAAAATTTTCTTGATTTTTTTTCTTCAACTACACAATCACTTTATTATCAGAACCTCATATTGAACGAGTCAGGGGATAGGGAGGAATGGCTGAAGGGGTTGAGTTTATTGTTGGAAAGACTAACAAGGGCAACCCTAAATTGACCTTTCAAAGTTTTACTTACAGAAAAACAGTTGCTAATTCATTGGGGAACATAAATTGGCGTTGTCTGTCAAAGACATGTAAGGCTACTCTTAAAACTGATAGAAATATTAAAAAAATAGTAGATATGAGCCAATCTGATTCTCACAATCATTCTCCTCCTTGTGATGGAACAACGAGGTTAAACGACGACTCTGCAGATGAGGATTCCGTTTGCGATGACCATTCACATGTTGCATCAAATATTAGTGTGATGTCAGCTGCAATGTCTTCCACCCCTATATCTCATGCCAATGAAACTGAACTCCCTGTTGTATCTGAATTACACAACCAGGTGTCTTCAGAGTGTGTAGAGCCTGATAGGATAAATAAATCTGTTTCTCAGGATGTTTGCGTTGGCTGTTTTCATCTTATTGAGAAGTTAATGATTGAGAATCATAATCTGGTTGCGGAGAATTCTCGTCTATGGGTACAATGGAATGCTGCTGTTGACCGTTCCATAATGAATGAAAAATTGATAATGGATCTTCAAGATAAAACGTTTAGGGATTTTGGTGCTCAAACGGAGGAGATGAATGTGCGCTTGAACGAGGTAATTGACGTCGAGCAACATATCGGTACGGATTGTTGTTCTGTTGATGTAGTGCAGGGGGAGGGTACATGTTCGGAGAAAAGGCTCTTTCTCAATAGGATTTCTGATTTACAGTCTGATTTGGAGAAAAATAGGTGTTTGATATTAGATATGAAGACTAATGTTGGGAAGGCCAAGTCAGTACTGAACAGTTTTCTTAATGCTTGTTCCATGATGAGCTCAGTTTTTAATGGAGTAGGAACTTATAGAAACAATTATCAGATTGAAAATGTTTCTCCTGATAATGACATTCTTGTTGAAGACTCTTCAAGTGTTTGGCTGTGGGGTGACAGCCATGTGAAAGGCATAAGGGAGTTGATGGATAGGAAGTCAGCCTCTAAGCTCAAGTTCAAGTCATTGATTTCTACTAGCGCACCGATTAATTATATCATGGATGGTATTTTGTCATCATTTGAGCTTGGCACAATGAAACAAGATGATACTGTTGTTCTTATAGGGGGAACAAATAGCTTTAATGACACCTCTACGGAGATAGACATTTATAATTGTATAATGAAGCTCCGTAAACTAGTTAGTACTCTGAGGAACAATAAGTTAGGGCTGATTCTTTCGACAATACCATACAGGTATGATCTTGCAGTGGGGTCGCATATGAACAAGTGTATAGAGTCTTTTAATGAAGCTGTTTGTTCAATTTCCCAAGAGTTTTCTCTGAGTATGCTAAACATATGGAGCTACCAGGCGAGATTTCACACTCGGCATGGGCTGCATCTTAATAGGCATGGGAAAATAAGACTTGCAAATGAGTTATTGAATTTACTATCAGGATCTACTCAGACGTATGACGTGGCCCCAGTCTTGTCAATCAAATCAGCTTCTTTTTCAAGCAATGATTGTTCATTTGTTGGTGTTGAGAGTTGTAATAATTTGTCAGGTTTGATCACAGGTGGAGTTTGTGAGATGAGTTTGAATTCAAATCCAGTCTTACAGATACCAGTCATTACGAAGCCCAGGTCTTTTTTAGAAGAAGTAAAGCACATAGAAATCCATGTATAGAGTATATTGTTGACTCAGGTAATCAAGTTAAATATAAAAATGATCAGAATTACGACAATTTTGATACTATTATTTTCCATTGGAACGTTCAAAGCATCAGAAATAAGCTTGACTCTGTTGAATATCAACTTAAAGACTTGAATGTGGACATTGCTTGTATAGTTGAAACATGGTTGGAGTCAGAGGAGGTTGACTTGTATGGAATTAATGGCTTTTCAATTGGGAATGCTTATTGTAGGGTCACCAGGAAACATGGGGGGTGCCTGATCTATGTGAAAAATGGACTAGATTTTGAACGGCTTGAAAGCATAAATCAGATGTCAATAGAGATGGTTTTAGAGGCGACAGCTATCCATTTAGTGCATTCAAATACAATAGTTTTAGCTTTATTTAGACCAAACTCTGAAAATAATAATTTTAACATATTCCTGGATAGACTAAGTTGTATATTGGAACATGTCTTGAAATATGCCAATAACATAATTTTATGTGCTGATTTCAATTATGATTTTATAAGCAATGACAATAATATTAAGGAATTGAAGGACTTATTTGTTTCTTTTGGATTGACGATTAGTTATAACAATATTACCAGACCTAATTCATCTAATGGGGGAACCTGTATTGACAATATCATCACTACCATCAGAGAAGGTTCTTTTACATGTGGGGTTGAAAAGACATGGTACTCAGATCATTGGGCTCTCACATTTAAAACAAGATTATTTTCAAAACATTCAGGAAGCAATTGCACAGAAACCAAAACTATTCGACACATCAACAGTGACAGTATTATACATTTTCAAAATTTGCTACATAAAATAAATTGGACGGACCTATATAGAGATGGCAATCTAGAACTAAAAACCTCCTTTTTCCTGAGTACACTCAAGAATATTGTGGATTTGACATTTCCATTGAAGACTGTAAAATTAAAGACAACAGCTCCTAAGCCAGGCAAAATCTATAGTGTTGAATTAATGAATATCAAGAATATGTGTGATCTGCTCTATGATGTTTATCTTAATACTGGTGATAATGAAATAAAGATTCTGTATAAAATTAGAAAAAAGGAATTCAAAGACATGTTAGTGACTCTAAGGAAGACACAAAATGACAAAAAAATTATTGAATCCAAAAACAAGAGCAGGGCAATTTGGGGTATAATTAAAAAACTGAGTAAATCCAAGTCAATGATTAAAAAAGGCTCACTAAACTCAAATCAGTTCAACAAATTCTTTACAGAAAACATAGATAAAATTGTAGCTGAAGTTGAAAGTAAAAGTTGCAGTCATAGTGCAATGGACTTTTTGAGAGCTGGTTACTGTGCGCCCACGTCCAGATTTGAATTTGAATTAGTTGAAACAGATAACATAATTAATATACTCAAGAAAATGAAGGGGAGTAATAGTGCAGACGTCTATGACATTAGTCCTAGGATGCTTAAACTCAGTCTTGATTATATTATAGATCCTCTTACACACTTAGTTAATAGTTCAATCCTTGAAGGTGTTTTTCCACAAAGCTTGAAGATGAATAAAGTTCTGCCCATTTATAAAAAAGGCTGTAGATCAGATTATAATAACTTTAGACCTATTAACATAACCACTACTGTTTCAAAAGTACTTGAAAAGGCTCTAAATGATCAAATTGTGGATTACTTCGAAAGAAACAATCTTTTCAACAATTCTCAGTTTGGATATAGGACTGGGAGAAATACGGTTAGAGCTGCAATTGATCTATGCAGGGATTGTCTGAATTCTTTGGAAAACAAGAAATTTACTCAGACTAAATTGTTTGACCTGTCAAAAGCATTTGACACTGTATCGCACAAATTGTTGCTAGATAAGCTTGCATTTTATGGCTTCCAGGAAAGATCTTTGAGACTGGTAGATTCTTATTTGGGGGATCGATTCCAGAAGGTTGTTTTTGAGGAATCTGAGTCACAGTATCTACCTGTCTCCCATGGCGTGCCTCAGGGTTCTATTTTAGGGCCTATTTTGTTCATCGTCTATATAAATGATCTACCAACAATTGTAAACCCTCCAGCCAAAAGCTATTTGTTTGCGGATGATCTGTGTGTTTTTCTGAGCTTTCCCACAGTAGTTTCATTGAGTCAAGCTTCCCAGGACTTGGCTGATTCGATCGAAAGCTGGTGTAATTCAAATTTATTATGTGTAAACTCTGATAAAGTTCAGAACTTGACTATCAGTTATAATAGAAGACTGACTATGAATGAGGAGAAAGAGGCAAAGTTTCTGGGCTTCACACTTGACACTTGCCTTAGTTGGTCCCAGCATATTGACATTGTTGCTAGCAAGCTGAATAAGGGAGTCTTCTTAATTAGAAAACTGAGGTCATATGTCAGTTTGGATGTTTTAAAGGTGATTTATTATGCTCACATCAATTCTCATCTGTCATATGGCACCATACTTTGGGGTTCCAGAGCTTACAGTGGTAGACTTTTTAGAATATAGAGAAAGGCTATCAGACTGATTTGTGGGCTTTCTAAGCGAGCACAGTGTGATGAGCATTTTAAAATTCTGGGAATATTGACTCTACCTTCAATATTTGTTCAACAGAGCCTTATTTATGTTAAGGAGAATTTGGAGAAGTTTGTGGAGCAGGGGGTAGTTCATAGCCATAACACTAGAAATAGGGGTAATTTGACTACTTATCGGTATACCTATTCTAGTACACAAAAAACATTTCTATTTTTATCAATAAAATTGTTTAATTCACTCCCTGAAGATCTTAGAAATATGGAGAATGGAACTTTTAAAATTCATATGAAACGTTTCTTAGCAGCTAACCCTTTAAACAAGATTGAAGATTTTTATACATTAGCTAGGAATATTCGGTTATAAGTTGAAAATCAGGTGACATATTATCATAGGGTACTGATAGTGTAACTTACTGATGTAATATATTTTTATTTTGTATCATGTTGTATATATTTGACACTTGTATTGTATCTGATGACCTCAGATATTGCTGCAATAAAGATTCTATTCTATTCTATTCTACTAGAGTTAACATCATATTGATTTTCAGTTTTCTTCACTGAAATCAAGCATGACAATACATACAAAGATGGCAGAGTTAATAGTCCGAGCTCAATAAATAATAATTTGCATGGATTACGAGGAGCCTTGTGGCAAATTATTCTCACTGCTTTCTTTTGACATTAAAGCTGGCCACTGATGAGCGTTCCAACAAGCCAAATGGCACGGTAGCGTGCCATTGGAACGACGTGAATGGTGAATCGCGCTCGTATTTTGGTGGAGCGACGAGGCTCGATGGAATTCCAACCGGTTGAAAATCCATCGCGCCACGCCAAACCTACGTCACTCAAACTCCTCGTGAATGGGGAATCTCGATGGCATGCTGGAACGACGGAACGACCGTGAATGTGGAAACCTGTGGGTTGTCCCGTCTCAGTGCGTGTCAGACCGTTGACTTGGAAGGATAGATTGCTTTTTTGCTCTTGTTTTGTTCTTGTGTTGTTGTGTTCTCATGAGTTCGAACCGGGATTTTGTAATCTCTGTGATCGAGATGTACAGGGGTCATACCTGTTTGTGGAAAATAACAGACCCTGGTTACCATGACAAGGTAAAAAGGAACGCTGCTCTGGAGATGATCCTTGAATTTTTTAAAACTGTTGATCCCACAGCTACAAAAGATGTAGTTACTAAGAAGCTCAACTCGATGAGATGCTCATTTCGGAAGGAAATGAATAAGGTTAGTTGTTATTATCAAGTATTTCTGTGTTTTATCGTTTGTATCTCTGTAACTAGAGTCGCTACTAGAGTTGTTGGTTAGGCCTATTAGCATTTTATAATTACAAAATTACCCAATAGTTTTAATGAATATACAAAATGTTAATATTGTTGGTTAGGCCTATTAGCATCTTATAATTACAAAATTACCCATTATACAAAAGCATTATGTGAAATACAAATCTATATAAATATCTACATTATTGAAAGAATTTTATTGATTTTTGTATTCAACATATCTACCCCTGAATCTACCCATATATCTACCCCAGGTTTCAGGAATAATTACTCCCAATCTCTGCGGTGATATCGCTGTGATGAACTTCAGCTCTTCATAGTTCATCCCGGTGGCCAAGAAACGTAGAGTTGCAGCCAACCTCTCATGGGGAGTAATGCACTGTCTCATGACTGTATCTTTCTTTGTAATCATCGGTGTTACCAAACGAAGTAAATGGTTGTAGGTATATTCATCCATACGCAAATAATTCTTCCAGTCCGAAGGTTCGACACTAAGATCTTGAAATAAATTCAGATGCGTGTGATTCCGCCTATTCGAAAATAAACGTTTCACCCATTTCCGTTTGGGTTTTTTCTTTTTACGTACAAACACACAGCTGTTGAAATCAGGAGAAGTTCCTCGTCCATACTTGATCACAAACCATCAACTACTGGAGTGATGGAATGGAGTGCTCATGAATTGACCCACAAAATATTTACGGATTTGGATCGTTCCAGCTGGAGTGACATCGCGCCGCGCCACGCCGTTTGGAACGCTCGTCAGAACGCTTCACATAATGCTTTTGTATAATGGGTAATTTTGTAATTATAAGATGCTAATAGGCCTAACCAACAATATTAACATTTTGTATAATCTACGTAAAAGGAAGATGCCCTTGTTGATTTTTTTTATAAATATATGTTAGCCTATATGACATTTCCAAGTCAGGTTAGTATCAATTCTCACGCCAAGAAACTTAGGCTTAATTGAGTTTATGTCATTAATTTTTCTGTCAAAGCCCAAAGTTATATCCTCTGTTTTTGTGGAATTAATGCTCAGATTGTTTGCTGCACACCAATCTTCAATTTTAGAGGTATTATTCAATGTGTTAGAATACAAATGATCCTTATTCTTATTAGCCACTTTCAAACCTAAGTCATCTGCAAACAAATACGAAGCACTATCGTCATTACAAGAATCAATAATAATATTTGGCAAATCATTAATATAAACAATGAATAACAGTGAACCAAGAATGGAACCTTGTGGCACACCGTATTTGACTATTCCACCTCTATAAT
Organism: Nilaparvata lugens; assembly: GCF_014356525.2. Lineage (NCBI taxonomy): Eukaryota > Metazoa > Arthropoda > Insecta > Hemiptera > Delphacidae > Nilaparvata > Nilaparvata lugens. The sequence goes on along the minus strand of NC_052519.1, from coordinate 9,281,953 downwards.
ACTCGCCAATTTTTTAAAACATACTGTACGGTACTCTTTTTATAAGATAGGAATAAATAAGGTCAACAGCCAATTGATTAAAACCGTAATAAGATAGTTTATGACATAATATAGTATGAGTAATATAATAAACAACAATTTTGGTGTAGTGCACTATACGGTATTTATGGGCTTCTGACAATTAAGTTAGTTAGGTTTGGTATGGGTTGTGTAGGTTATTAAAATCCATACAGTACCGTACTGATCAATGTTTATCACAAAAGTCGATGTAGCCTATATTATTTTACTCCCACAGGTTGCAGTGTATGAGCTTTTCTAGAAGTGACGTGAATTTTAAATTAGTATGAACAAACCAGATTTTTTAATGATCTTTCCAAGCGATCAATTGATTACTGTAGATTCATAAATTTGAAAAAAGGTGCACAGTATTTTATTGCCATTTGAAAAGATATTCATCTGAAAAAGAACTACCTATTTAAATCATGAAGATTTATTGACAGACACCCATATAGGGCACTTTTTTAGAAATTTCAAGCAATAGGAAGTTTATAATTGAGCAGGATATAGGCCTAGTTTACTAAAGCACAGTTCCAAGTAGAATTTAGTTATGTTACTCTTTATGCTCAAGTTACCTACTCGTGTAAAAATATTTGTTGTAGGTACGGTATGGAGTTGACTTGACTTGAATTCCATATCAATTGTTTGTTTTATTCTGATTTGTATATTCAGATTAATGATTTACCTAGTGTATAAATTAAAATGGACATACCTAACCTACATAATATTTGGACAATTCAAGACAAAATTAGGAAATTGAAGAAGTTCTAGGCAATAGCCTGTTTTTTCTCCACCAACTATTGTATTGTTTGCTCTATCCAATAAATGAATAAGAATTTTAAATACATTAGCATCCTTGCACTCTAATCCCAACCTACAAATTTGACTAACCTTTCATTTACTTTAAATGGTTTTTGTGTATTATTATAAAAAATCACATCATTTCTATTCTTTACTTTTACTACTCTATTGGAATATTTCGTCTTCTGAATAAAAACCTGAATAAATGTTACATTTTATGGCCAACATTGGAGTCTTTCACCAAATCTCTATAGGTTACGTGATTTCAATAGTTACCTAACTGAAAGCTTCAGTTGTGAATTGTAATCCTTGCTGTCCAATTTCTACAAAATTTAATTGCTGGCACAATTTAAATAGGCTTAATTGAATCACGCAACATAAAAAATTGAGCTTATTAGATAAACTTTAGCTTTACTGTATTTGTATTATACACTAGCCTACCTTTAAAAAATGCATTTAAGAAAGAATAAGTGTAAAAATAAATAAATCAAATCTCAACAGACTGCATAAACTATAAACATTCTATTATAGAAGATTAAAAAAAAAAACAAACTAGTTTTACCTTCAAGAACAGCTCAAGACCGGCTATTACAGCAATATTTGCAAAAAGATAGTTCTACATTCACTTTTAAATATTTTAGATAAGAAACTCAATTATCACATTCAAAAAACACTCAACAGTATACTAAATAAAATTACATTTTCATCTCATAATAAGGTCTTAACAAAACATAAGACTGGAAGGTGTAGATCAGTTAGTAAAGCTTGTATAATAATAAATTTATTCAAATCAAAACAGTACTTCTATAGTAATTTAAAAATGGAACAGGTACTACATGTTACAGAGTAACAGAGTATTAGAACAGTTTATTAACCTCCTTGGAACAGTTAACAGTATGATCGAGATGGTAATGACAAAATCATATAAAAATATAATGGTTGATATTTTGACGGTTGAATAAATTTATTTGAATGGACAAAATAAATTGAAGTTGAATGATTGATTATGCTAAGGATTTTGATATGAAATTTTTACAATGTGACACCAAAGTTCACCATCGAATCTCGCTACAATTAGGCGCGCTCTGTATCAGCTACCGTCTATAGAAGGCATTGACAAGACAGATCGGCAACGTTGTTCTGCTATCTTTCTCCACTGTGATTATAACGTGGACTTCACTATAGTCATTATTACTCGTAATTACATAATTTTATCTTGAATCTATGATCTTCTGGAAAATAATATCGTACAATAAAAAAACTACTGTAGGCGTACTCGCTTCGGACCCGAGGATAGAGGTTCTACATCCACATTCCCCCATGTGGGGGCAATGGGTTCAATGTAATATTTGATGATCTTTGCGCAAAAGTTATTTAATGTTTGAATCTTGTGTCTTGTGTATTGCAGTTCAATGCCGCACGAAATAGTGTATCCTCAGGGCTGCAGGCCAGTTGACGACAGCTTGGGAGCAGATGAGCTCATTAGGCGACTCAAGGTAATTCATCTTCATCTAAACTATGATTTTTATTTTAAGATTTGTTTGTAGGAAGCAGTTTAGGTCCTTCAACTCGATTTTTCCCTCATCCAATATCAACTGTCTGTCTGTAGTTTTCTGCTCGTAAGCAGGTCCTTCTATATGGCAGCAGCCCTCCACTCTCTTCTATTTTCTGCCAGTCGCTTCGTTGTATAGTAGCTCATCCCCTCCTTGATGTCGTCCAACATTTTGTATCTTCTTCTCCCTCTTCCTCTTCTTCCCTGAATGGTCCCCTCCATGGCATCCACCAACAAGCATTGCCGTCTCATCCAATGTCCCAGCCATCTCCTCTTTCTTCCCTTTATCACATCCAGCAGACTCCTTCTTTCCCCAACCCTCCTCAACACCTCCTTGTTTGTAACTCAATATCAACTGACATTACGGAATTCATTATAAACTGTTTTATTTCAGTAGGCATACTACAAGTTTTCCATGCCACGTAACTAAAGATTGTTTTTACACTCTTGTTTTAACACTAGAGTACCTTCATAACCAAAGCTTAAAAATTTCAAATTACAAGTTATACTGTAATTAGTGTAGAATAGAAATGTAGAATAGAAATGGTTTATTACTAAGATGTAAAAATGAATAAATAATTGCAAAAAAATCAAAAAATGAAAATAGATGCACTCATAATGTAAATTGTCGCATTATAATCAAAAAGATATCAATAATGCATTCCATGTTAATATCATATCAGTTGAGGTAGTGTCTGACAAATCATAGATTATAGGAATAATTATATTTCATTATTCATATAAAATTCTCACAATAACAATGACAATACTAACTTGAACAATCCATGAGCACACAGTGAGTATATAATGTATAGAATTACATTCTATACTCACTGTGAGCACATCGTTAGTATTCACAATGTCGAAAAAAGAATAACATGATTTCTCCGATTTTGAAATTAAATAAATAAAGAAATACATCAGTGAAACAAAATTCCATCTTGCCTAGTGATTTATCAGTCAATCGAGGGCATAACCATTTATAAGTAGGCCTGAACCAAGATATCAAATTAATAGAAACTATTAATTATTTATAGTAGAGTTATTATTATCATCGCATTGTTTGAAAAAAACTTAATCGTTCAGCCTGATTCAGTCACTGATTTCTAATATTTTCAAAGATCTTATTATGATGATGAAATTGCTTTCTCCTCAGTAAATTAATACTTATTAAAATGCAATGAAATAAATAATTTTCTTCGAATAAATAATTTTTGCCAGTTCTCCATAAAATTGGAGAAAAAACGTTTCCTGTCATTTGTTTTTTTTTTGCATTGAAATACAGAATTATCAATTAATATTAAGTGATTGTAATAATTGGTGCTTTTTATTGCAGACTCTGGCCCATACTCTTCAAGGGATGGGTCAGGGAATGTACCAGCAATACATACCATTGGCAATACATTTAGCAGATGATGCATTCTTACTGCATCCTAGCAGAGATGTTCAGCTTCTTATAGCATGCTGTATAGCGGACGTTCTCAGGGTGTATGCTCCAGATGCTCCTTATAAAGATCCGGAACATGTGAAGGTGAGCTGTTATATAATTCGTTATTTAATATTATGCTGAATCACTGTCAATATTGTAGAACCGCTCCATGATTAAATAAAAACGCACATAATGTTGTCAAATTCTACACAACTTTGTAACAACAACAATGTTGTCCAATTCTAAAAAATTATGTGTGTTTTTATTTAATTTTCTTCAGTATTGAATATGTTGTCTAAAGTTTCAATTGATATGTGGTTGTGATGTTTGCGTGCACAATTTATTCTATCAATAATTAATTTTTGATTTTTCTAATCTTTACTTGTTTTGTTGCATAAATTTTATTTTTCATATGTGATGGCTCCATGCAACTTTGATGCTGTTTGAATTTATTGGAATTATACTGACTACTAAATAATTGAGGCGATTACACTGTAAATTCTCATCACAAGACTTTCTTAATGTCATGAATCTTCTCAGTTTTCAATGATAAAATTGTGAATTGTTGAATTTATGTGTAGTTGATACCAATTTTTTATATTTTCGCAGACAATCTTCCTATTTATTATAAAGCAATTGTCTGGACTAAAAGATCCTAAAGACCCAGCTTTCAAGAGATATTTCTATCTTCTTGACAACCTGGCTCAAGTCAAATCATTCAACATGTGCTTCGAACTTGAGGACTGCCAGGAGATTTTTTGTCATCTTTTTACACTAATGTTTAAGATAGTAAAGTGAGTACACATTTTTTCAAATTTATTAATTTCAGATAATTAATTTAAGTACCATTTTAATGATAATTAGTGTTGTTAATATGTAGGTGTTAATAATTGTCATCTTCATCATAGCTCCCGAAAATGCTGACCAAAGCAGTGCCATTTGAATAGTATGGTTAAGAATATTTAATATCTGCATCCTTGAAATCATGCAAATTAAGTAGGTGGAACCTGTGCGGTAACAATTTCACGAGATGTATAAATGAATAATTTTAAAAATGAAATAATTATTTATCTGATGGAAATTGATAAGAAATTCTTTATTCAAATGCTAATCGATAAAATAGTGATTATTAAACAAAATCCAAAGTTAAATGCTGTAAACAATATTTGCAGTAGCCGAAGTCATCGGGGTGGTTTACAGCATTTAACTTTGGATTTTCGTTTAATAATAATTATCAATCATCAATAATTATATATCACTTTGAAAAATGTACATAATCTTGATTAACGTTGGAAATGATTGGCATACATTTTCAGCTATAGTGAAACCTATAAATTAACCACAACCTATTAATTGAGAGGCAAGTTCACTACGACAGGGCATAGTCGTGGTCCGACATCAACCATTTATATTGTATTACAAGTTATGGATAAGTCTGGAATTAAGTTTATTTCTGTTTTTATGTCACTAATCATTGCTCTTTTGAACCTGGTAAATATACTCAAGACTGAAGCTTTTTGACAATATATAATTTTCAGATGCTATTATTAACCAACTGTTGTATATTTGTTTTTCATGTTTGTTTTTTAACTATAGATACATACTACATTTGTTTCATGAATACCATTACTTTTATGTGTCATGATTTTCTCAAAACTATCCATATTCTTGTCTGTTTTCAAACAATGTTTTTGTATCCTTGTGCTCTTTTGAATACCTTATATTTGTTTTGTAATTGAAAACTATTGCTTCATTTATTTACAGTGACGAGCATTCCAGCAAAGTCAAAATATTCATGCTGGATGTTCTTTGCCCATTGATAACTGAATCCGATGTTGTAAGCAATAAGCTTTTAGATATCATCCTGATGAATATTGTGGATCCGTACAAGTCACAAAGAAAAAACGCGTATGATCTAGCGAAGAGTTTAGTAATTAAATGCTCTGACACTCTGGAGCCCTACATTCAAGCGGTAAGTTTCAAAAGTTGTTCATTGCTATAATAAAACTTAACTACACGTAAATGAACAATGATCTATTTTTAAATAAAAACAATTACCGTACTTGGAATATGCGATTTACTTTCATTTGAAGGTGAACCAACTAAATTAAATTTTCTGCATATAAAACCTCAATAATTCGTAGTTAACGGGACCAAGCGTCTATCACGAATTATGGAGGGCGAGGGATGACGAATTATCAAGGTTATGAATTGTGGTTCATTTTCATTCTTCATATTATGAGAAAAAATAATTATACATTGTTAATTATTTTATGATGAATTAGATATACGAGTATATATAGGCTATTAGTAATGGAGTGTAGTATGATCTTAAGTTTAAAATAAAGTTGACCAAATTTTTTGTAATATTTACACTTATTAATTCATTAGGTTTTATAAGTCAGGTTCAACTAGTAGTTACACAACTACATTTGCAATTAAACAACGCACGCTTGCAAACGGAATAGGAGATACACAATAATTTCGTATGGCAGTTAATGTATTTCCGGTTGGTGACCTCATCATTGAAGAATTATGCGATAACATAGTAATATAGACTATAGTAGGGCTACTGTAATATTATCTTCCCCTTTCATGGTGTATAAAAAAAAATCAGAAAATATGAAAGTTTTCTGGCTGACAAAACTTGAGCCCAAACTAAGGACCCAATTACACCAGCATATTTTTTGATAGAGTTGTCAATAATGTGTCAGATGAATAGTTCAATATAAAGTAGCTTCATCCATATAATAATAAATAGCTGTTAATATGCAATTGCTTCTGGTTAGCTTCATATATTTGTAGGTCGAAATTGAAGGATTTGAGGTTTGTTTATCCTCCTTTCAAATATCAAACCCATTTGCTTCACGCAAATAATATTCACAAATTATAAATCTGAATCATTCCAAATTTTCAAATTTTAATTAATATTTGTATAACTTCTCTTAAAGTTGAAGTTTATAGACTACATGATTTTCTCACTCAATTATATCTGTACTTGAATATTTAAATTAATACATAAATTACTATTGTTTGAAAGTCATAAGTGAAAGGCGTCATGTTGAATTTTGTAGCTGGTGTTTTCCATAATTAGTCAACTAATCTTATCAAAAAATTGCAGATGTAATGGGAAACCTATGCTATAAGGACCGAATAAACGCGGTCGCGTTTTCACTTGTTACAGAACTCACTGCCTCTTATGGGGCAGACTATACCCCAACAAATTTGGCCCTGTTTATTCGGTTCGTATAGTATGGGACTAAGAAGTAATAAGAGGTTGAAAGATAATCCATCTCCCGATTTTACTACGAGAGAACCAAAATGCATTGCTTTAGTACGAATTGAAAAGGGTATTATTAATCAAAATTTGGGAGAAATATAGTTTTGGGCTATACCTGATGTCTTCTCTCAATCATATTATATTGTAATAATGATTTGTGATTGTCAAAAAATAATAAATGGTATTCCAGGAACTGATCCTCCACTAACGAGTTATAGAGGACCGGATTATCGAGGTTAATTTTTCTTTTGACTTGATTCTTGTCCTTCTTGGATCTTCACAATTATTGTTTGTTTACAATAATCATTGATTTGTTTTTTTCAGTTCTTCAACCACGTTCTGATTCTTGGCAAAGAAGAAAAGGGTATTGCTATTTGCTCCAAAGTTTACAGCTTGATCTACGAGTTGAACAACATTTGCCCGTCGGTTCTGTCCGCTGTTCTCCCCCAGCTTGAATGTAAACTGAAATCCAATCTCGAGCAGGAGCGGCTGGAAGCGGTGGGATTACTCGCAAGAATGTTCTCTGAAAAAGACTCAAATTTGGCAAAAAGTCATCAGCCCCTTTGGAGAGCTTTTCTTGGCAGGTAATTAAATCCTTAGCAATGTCTCAATCATTTATGATTCACAAACAACTTCATGCATATAAAAATGTATGGGCTTCCTTGGGCTATTTTGGCAGTTGGGGAAATATATGTTAATGCCCACATCATAACTCAGCTCACACAACTTCATAAACAGATTTTGTTTATCTATGTCCACATACACTTAAGGTCTTTGAATCTACCTTCCGCAGTATTCGTTTCTTTGTAACTATTGATTTCAAAAAATTAGTAGACAACTAAATTTATAAATAAAAATCCAAATATCCTTTTTATAGGTAGCTATCTAAGTATCCAATGCATTTGGATAATGGCATCATAGCCGAAACATGTCGTAAGTAAACAATTTTAAAACGGGTACTTGGATTTTCATTTTTATTCCCATTCAAAAGTAGCCCTAACGAAGAAAGACAACTAAATTTAGTTATCTGATTTAAGCTGCGTCCACATTTGGGATGTCATTCGTAAGCGCGATATCTCAAATATGCTAGTATCTAAAATTGTCGTTATTTGTGTTTATTATCTAAAATTATCAACACATTTCAAATAATATTATCATATTGCCATTTAAGATCAAAAACCTAACCTCCCTATCCTTTTCTTTTACCTTTGAAACATAACTGAAAAGAACCTTTAAGGTTATGTTCCCTGTTGAATGGAAACGAATTGTAATAATTGCCAAAACCACTGATCTATCAAATAAATAATTGAGATGCTAGTTTTGGTTGCTACACCATTATTAATACTTTATCTAGTGAATGGAGTTAATAAATGAGTTGTTTTGACATTTTCAAGCAGGTATCATTCAATATACATATCTACCACAACATCGCCTTCACAATGACACACAAACTTTAAATGTTTTCTTTTTGGTCGACAAAATTCATCATTAATTCTAATTTCCATCTAATAAATTACTAGCTTCTCCTAGTAAAGAATTTTAAATTATAAATTATGTGTATATAATGCCCTGAATATACAGGGCTACTAAAAAACGATTAATTGGATTTTAAAAATTCATAATTACCAACTTACTTATTTGAAATGAATAATCTTCATACCAGTAGAAAGATGAAAATCCAAAGTTTTTTTAACAATAAATACCTTGGGCTCCCATTAGGCTGAAGTGAATTATTTTTTAGATTAATGAACCGGACAGGCGGTCAATCATTACACCACCGGGCATTGTTTTAAGACTTGGAAGCCATGTTTTGGCTACCAGTGTGGTTATTGAAATCGGCATCCAACCAACTGCCAAAATGTGGCTGCCCTAGTCTAAAAACAGTGCCCGTTGATGGAGTGGCGATTGCCTGCCCGGCTGACTGTGTCGCCTGGTTGCCTGACTGGCTACGCGTCCTGGCTGCCCAGTCTAAATGAGGTCCGAGGTATTTATTATTTAAAAAAATACTAAATAAAAAAAAAATTATTAATTTTCAATAAGTACTTTGGTAATTAGGACTTTTCAAAAACCGATGAATCTTTTGTAGTAATCCTGTATTATGGATATTCATAAATCATTACTATATATTTCATACCTACATTCTAATAGTGTAATGTGAATGACTTATGCATATTCAAAATTTCATACAATTCATACTTACAAACATAAAATACAAATTCTTTATAAAATAATGAATATTTACATAAAATATCATATTCTAAATAATATTGTTGCATCCCTCTTTAAGCAAAGCTTGTGATGAGGGATGGTGTATCTCTAGAATGTTGGATAGCATAAGATACTAATATACATCGTAATATTAATAACATAATTAGATTTTATAATTTTACATTACAATATCAAGAAAAAAAGAAAATACCATTCTCTTATGTTATTTTCATACATATGTTGCTCTTGTAATCAGCATAGGCCTAATTGAGATTCAACTATATGTTCTACATCAAAGATAAAGATCACCAATATTTAAAAATAAAACAACAAATTCTCTTCTGCTCTGTTATACTAAGTAAGATATGTATTTTAAGAATAGAATTGAGATTTACAAACAGATTTGAGAAATAAATCAAAATTAGTCTTAATTTTGTCTCCCTAATAAGTAGTGTCGAAGATACTGTCTAAAAGTTTTGAAAGTGAAAGAATAATAACAAATTGGTATACATTGGGATGCTCCAGAAACTTCAAGCAACAGACGGTTTAAAAGTCTAGGACCATAATACGCTGCATGAGCACTGGCAGCCGCTGTTCTACAAGGTGGTTCTAGCAAAAATCTCTCAGATTGTCTACGAGTAACATAGCCGCCATGAGGGGCTATAGGGAATCTATTGGGCCACGAATAGACAAAACTAGCTAGGTCAAGATCATACAAGTGCTCAATACTGAGAACATTAAATTCTTTATAGAGCAAATTTGTTGGATATCTAACCGGCTTTTTCAAGCATATTTTAATAATTTTCTTATACAATACTATAAAAGGCTTAAGAACGGTAACACCACAACCACCCCAGCCAATTATACCATATCGCACAACTGACTGCACAAGCGCAAAGAAAACCATTTCAATTTGCTCAACTGTAATAGTTATTTGTGCAACTAGTGTGCAAAGTGACAGTTTGCTGCACCGAAAGAAACGTTTACGCCCGAGCCGTAGGCGAGGGCGGAATGGCTTCTTGAGTGCTGCAGAGGAACTTTGCTCACGTATTTCACATTAAACTTTCCCTACAGTTACCATTGAATATGAAAAATGAATAATTATGGGTAAAATGATGGCTGCAATCCATCAAATGTTTGTGTGTGTGATGCTGTTATTAATAACAACCTTAACTCATTTAAAAATTAATAATCTAATTGAAGTTGAAAATTCTCAGCCAAAATTCTCATTTTTATTCATTCAAGAATCAGAAAAAATACAGATAGAACAAAAAATTCACATTAACATAGGCTACACGCCAGCAGCTTGTTGGCTGAAATGAGCTGCAAAATGGCTGAACACAACAAGATGGCTGAACCGACAAGCGCGCGACCTAGCGGGAAGAATCGTACCTAAGTTTGTTTCATCCAGCTAAAAAATTACTGAAACACGATTCAGAAATTTAGACTTTTGCTCAAATTACCGAGAAAAATGCTCAATGTAAACTGAGAAATATTTATAAAAATAACATAGACAACAGAGAATATTTATTGTAGTATTGTTATGTTTTTTATTATTTCTATTTATATGAATATCGAACGGTAATCATTTAACCTCAAAATTCGAATTTTATAGTGTATATTTGCTACTTTTCTCACTTCTTGCAGTTGGAATAATAATAATTATTATTGATAATTATTATCAATAGGAAAGAACTATTATTTATTATTAAATGATGAGAATTCGTAAATGATGATTATTTAATTATGATTTAGATGAACATTATTCTTGTTTAGGATTTCTAGATTGGGATTTTATCATAAATGTAGGGTAGCCATTGAAATGATTCTCATCTAAATCTAATCACAGTCATTGTTACCAACTTAATTTTTGTTTTCGTGCACTAATCCTCCATTTAACCCACCAACTATTTTGTGTTGCCGTGTTGCAAATCTGGAGTGCAGAAAAGATTTTTCCCGCTCTAGAGCGGAAAAGTGAATCTTTGCGTTCTGTAATCAGTGAAGAAATCGTCACTTTTCAAGGTAACTGTAGGAAAAAATATTTCTCAGTTGAACAAACTTATACAGCGTCTTCCTCAACCTAGAACATAAATATGAAATATGGTCTCTCCATTTCAAATGCTTATCAATGATTATTTCCAAGTATTCGGTGCTGTTCTTAAATATTATTATAGGACATAGACAACTATTATCATCGCATCCAGTTTCATGAAAAGCCAAACTCCCCTGGTTATCTGGCTGACCTGCTGAGGTCAAAGAAAATGACACTGCAGTAGTTTTTGCTATATTTAAACTAACTAAGTTTGAAATCTAACCAGTTTTTTGTAACTTTCAAACCCTCATTAGCTCTACAAAAAACATCTTCCCATTCTGATGCACAGAAAATAGCAACAGTGTCGTCAGCAAAAGAAAACAAAGAACAGCTCTCAAGCTCTATCTTGAGTAAGTCATTAATGTAAATCAAAAATAATATTGGACCCAGAACTGTTCCCTGTGGCACACCCATCGTAATTTCTAATTCTGAGCTCATTATACCATCAACACCAACCACCTGTGATCTACAACTGAGATAGCTTTTGAAGAAACCCAAAGACACACCTCTAATTCCAATACCTTCCAACTTTCTAAATAAAATATTGTGGTCCACTGTATCAAAAGCCTTCTGGAGATCTAAAAACACAGCTATACATTTTTCTTCCCTGTCCAGTGTTTCAATAATTCTCTTAGTAACATTATATACAGCATCAGAAGTACTTACACCCTTACGAAAACCAAATTGGCAATTAGATAAAATTTCATATTTTTCCAAGAATTCGACCAAACGAGTCTTAACACATTTCTCAATCACCTTTGACAAACATGAAAGCAGAGAAATTGGGCGATAGTTCCCTGGATCACTTTTGTTACCATTCTTATGCAAAGGAATAACAGTGGCCTTTTACAACTCGTCGGGGAAATCACCATTCAAAAAGCATAAATTTATTACTTGAGCCAGAGGAACTGAAATTATGCGAGAATTTGAACTCAGACATTTAGAAAAAATTCCATCAAATCCTGGTGCTACCCCTTTCTTCAAGTTTTTAATACACATATCAATTTCCTCTGCTATGACAGGAAAAAAGAAAAACGAATTACAAAACAATCTATTAGTTTTTTCCCTAAAAATCTTGTCCTTTACCTTAGTAATTTTTTCAGAAATTCTTCTACCAACACTCACAAAATGTTCATTGAGCTCCTCTGCTATTTCATTTACTTGATAAGATCTCAAAATGCGATTATCCTTGGTAACCAACTCTTTAATAGAACAATTAGTTTTACAAGGGGTATCTGTTGCTTCATTCACAACCTTCCATACAGCCCTTAGATTATTTCCACATTCAACTAATTTATTCTTGAAATACTGTTCCTTTAGAGTTCTCAATGCCGACTTCAGTGTTCGATTATATGATTTAAAACAATCCATCAGCTGTACATTAAATGGTTGTTTACGAACCTTAAGAGACATTTTGTCTCTTCGCCTCATACATCGAAGAATGTTTTTGATTGAAAAACATCTTCATTTAATAATAAAGCCTGAACATCCTGGGAATCAGATTCAACATCTCTGCCATATGACAACCGGCTCTTACGTTCTACACAACACATCACTGCATTGTGATCTGTGATTGCACAATTATATATAGCTGATTTGAATAGACAATGCTTACTTTTCAAAAAGATCTGATCGATACACGATTCACTTAAAACAGTACATCTAGTACTGCCATAGAGATAATTTATAAAGCAATATTCCAGAAGATTATCCAAAAATCTATTATCCACAAGAGACAAATTTTTATCATGAATATCAATATTAGTCACCAACAATTAACCTATTTTCGAAATGTGCTGTCTCATTCAGAAAAATCTCTAGAGCATCCACAAAACACGCTACATCAGTTTCTGGTGACCTATATAAAGCTGTGCAATAAAACTCCAATTCATCATACACTAATTTGAAATTCAAAACATTGGCATAATCTATATCTACTTCCAAAATATTATAATTAAGTTCATTCTTTATGTATACTACAATAATACCATCACATTTTTTATAAAATTTTGTTGGCTTTATGATTTTGTTATAGCCAGAGATATCAAATCCAGTTATATAGTGTGTGAGCCAAGACTCAGTAAAATACTATAATATCAAACGCGACATCAAGACCAGACAACAAAATACACAATTCATCAAAAATTTTTCCTTATACTCCTAATATTTAAATGAAAAAGTTTTAAATTCGAATCATTGCAAAAAAAAACTTTCACTTCGTTCAAATCACATAGATTAATTGATTCATTACTATTCATATTTTCTAAGTCATCAAGTAAATCACAAATATCCATTACAAACTTATAGAAATAAAAGGTTGAGTTACCAGTGATTTATGATTACCTTACAGCTTTGAAATATCGCTTTCATTTTTTATCACCACCACACTCTTGCTCGCTTCATCCTTTTTCACTAGAACGTTGCTGTCCCGAATCCATACAAAATCATATTTCTTTTCCATTGCGCATTTTTTAACTTCTCGGAAAAGTTGCATGACCGATGGCGAATGATGTTGGAAAGCGAGCACCCTGCTCTCAGGAAGAGCCCGCGAAATGCATTTCGATGATATTCCCGGGCCTCTATTATCTTTAATAGCAGATGATCTGAAACTGGAATGCCAAGCTTCCTTGTCTTGTCGACGCAGAAAACGAAACACAAAGGTGATTAAGGTATTTAAGGTACTAAAAGGTGATTTTGTACGGTTTGCGCCAAAAAAGTTTAGTGCGCTCCTATATGTGCGGGTATTATTTGTTCTTTA
>NC_052519.1:8900535-8918035 GCF_014356525.2 Nilaparvata lugens | reverse complement strand
GAAAACTTACAACTACTATCACAAGTTAACAGACATAAAACATTGTAATTAAATCATAGATAATAGAAAAAGGAGTAACATATTATTATATAGAAACACATCCTTAAAACTATGAGTCTACCCAGCTCAATTGGAGCCTCGAGCCTAGCCTTTAATTCACATGACATGTACACAAAAACACAATGGAAAACACATAAAACAAATTTGCCTCCAACAGACCTGGATGAGAAAGTTTCAGGAAAAGAGGTTGGTTTTTGGGGAGAGAGACAGAGTGGACTTTCAAATCAGTATGCTCAGCCCACTGAATTGAGATCCTAGCTCCAAGTGATCGACAGTTAACAACCACTCCAGGGTCTAGCTGCATTGGTGGATGTCATTGCTGTCTTTCACTCAAATCAGGTCCTGAAAACGGTATTTCAGGACTGTTGGTGCATTAAAACAAACCTTGTGTGGTGAGGGACCTGAGCTAGATCTATAGATGTGCTGAAACCCTATCCTTATAATCTAAAAAGTGTGCTGACTGCAAAATCAATTCTAAATTTCCTACTTTTCTAAGGGGTTCCTATAGGGATGGGCGAATTTTAGTATATTTTAGAGAGGAGTGATTTTGTCTCACTGAGCTGGAAGCATAATCAGCATGCCAAGCCCACCGAAATAGACCTCCAACTCTATGATTGACAGCAATTGGTAGTCAGTACAGGGTCTGGCTGTATTGGTGTGGGTGTATATACTGTCTTTCATACCTCATCACAAAGGGGCAGAATTTGAGTATCAAAAATAATGGGAGCGCGATCAAAAACTAAAAGGAATATCCACCTTTAGTTGGCACCGTTATTCGTTTCCAGCTTCTATTTCTTCTGGCTTTTGATTTATTATTTTATCTTTCTTGATAATATTGTTCCTGAATAAAAACAGTAATAATTTAGATTTTGTCTCAGATTTCAGATTGCAAATGTTAGGTCACTGCTGTATAGACCCAAGTCGCAGCTCGCTAGCAATCGTCCAACATCGTAGACAAGCAACTCTAAATTTAAAATAGAATAAACTAATTTTTGATGCATTAGATTGTAGATACAACATTTTTTTAATGAGTCAGACTTCTACTCAAAACTTTAATGAGAATTTAAATTCAGATTAGAAATAATCGAATTGGTGATGAGGTCAGGGCCAGGAATCCTTGATGATCCTTGGTAGCCTGCTGTATTAAATCTATATTGTGTTGGTGTTCGTGTGTGTGTGTAAAAAAAGACATGTGTACTTACAACAATTCCGTGTAACCTCTCACACACATTCTACTAGAAAAAAAAATAAATTATCTCTGAAAAGAAATAAATTTATGGCTAATTCTATCTAAAATAAGGAGTTGAAAACAAGAAGTGTAGTTATCGAAATATCAATGAATAATTCTAAATAGAAATGTACGTAGTACAGCTCTACTGTTGGGTAAAATTGTCTCATTATCTGACAACTTTTGATAGCTTCCCTATGACATCCAACAAAATACAACAACAAAAACCGCGGGGTCTGAAACATTTTAAAATGAGAATGACAACGATGTGGAACATCTCACCAGTAAAGCTGTACAACATCACTGTCTTTAAATTCATTAATTGTAGCTGAACCAGTAGCGGTTCTAGGCCTAGGCTGGGTAGGCGGCCGCCTACCCAGTTTTTATGAGATTTTTTTTTAAATTTCTCATGTAAACCTAAAAATGTTAAATAAAAAAATAAATTTTGGAAGTATATTTAGATGTTTATAGTCATGAGTTATATTTTAGATGATTCAACAGAGAATTGTTTTTATTCTATTCTATTACACTATGCCACATTTGCAGTGCGTGAACGCAGGGCTTTCTATGCTTAGAACGGGGAAAACATACCTCAGGTATGGTAATGACAACACAACGTCTAACTAATCTTTCAATTTTATCTATTGAACGAGAGGAAAGTGAAAGGCTGATTAAGAGCCCTGAAAAAATCTTAGAGGCGTTCAGCAATGTTGGGCAAAGGAGACTACAGTTGTAAATATAAAATGTATTACTCTATGTTCTAAATAATGTTAAAGTGTAATAAACCGTTGATTTCATGAATACTTAAATGTTTATTTATTTCAGAAATTTCCTTCGATATTCCAAATAAATAGCCTATTAAATTGAAATATTATTTGAAAGAATGATTAAAACATATCCAGATCAACCCTTCTGGAGAAAGGCCCACACTATTGCGCAATAAAAATTATAAATAGACTCCCCCATAACTTTAAAGATTTTTCCAACTTTTCAAAGATGACCGGAAGGATAAGGAAGGTTCTGTTAAAAAGAGCGCCATTCACAGTGGATGAATGTGTGGATGTCTTGAGGGAAGAAAATTACATGTCATAGAATTATTACATAATGAAAATTTCCTTTAAATCAACTGAAATTAATCGATTTCTTCCAGGGGGTGTTCCTTAAGACAGTGTTTTTCTTTGACGTCTCCTCTTTGCACTATTGTATTTTTCTGTGTTTTTTATTGATTGTGATGATTAAATGTTGTGAAGCTTGTCTTTTATATGCAACTACTTGAATAAATGAAATTTGATTGATTGATTGATTGATTTGAAACAGCAAAATTATGGTTGGCCTATTAGCAAAATAGTGTCGAATTGAACAATTAAATATGAGTATTAACAATTTTTATATTTATTAATACATCTTCATTCAATACCTATATGCTTTGACGTCTTTTTTACATGAATTACTTTAGTAGCCCTACCCTAGGTCTATGAATAGACCTACAGTATGATAAGTTTTGCCTACCCAGTTTTTTATGTCTAGAACCGCCACTGAGCTGAACGCTAGAAAAAATGAGGAACATCTTTACATTCATAGATATCGTAATTCATCAAGATTTGAGACATTATTTTAATAATCTATTTGAGAAATTGATTATTATGTGTGTGAGGACATTTTTGTGTAGAATGTAAAAAAATTGTAATTGCTGACTCACCAAACTGCAAACAGCTCAAACCTAGAAACAAACAATTAGAAAGTCAAGGAGGTTCAGAAAATATAATTTAATAAATTAGTCAAGGAGGTTTAGAAAATATTATTTTTATAAATACAAAGCCAAAGTTGTGGAATACATTCAAGCTTATAAATTTGGAAGTTTTAGAAGCTTAAATGTTTTCTCTTGGAACATGTGAAGGCCTAGAGAATTACAATTAATTTTGCCTCTCTACTTGGAAAAACACAAATTTTAGAAACCGTAATTATCAGTTTTTCTACAAATCATATTTTTAGATCAAGTCAAGAGTAGATGAAAAAGTGAGAATATTCATGACAATATTATTTTAATAGATAGAATAAAATATACCTGAAATAGATGGAGTTCAATGATAATTAAATTGGTTTTATAAATAATGAAAGAATGCTTCACCTCATATTTGTTGCGGATGCGCCCTCCCAGCAACCAGCAAGTCCAGAGTCCATAGTTGTCATTCAGTCTTTTGACTTTTTGAGCACTTTCACACACCACTACACTACTTTCACTAGACTTTTACAGTATTTAAACACACTCGCGGAACGCGTATCCATTTTTGTATGGTACGGAATATTCAGTTTATCACTGTATACAGAGGGTGATAGCTGAAAATACAAATCAAAAACTATTAGAATGATGCAGTAGTGACACATCAACAAATTGAATATATTTTATTGATGAGTCAATATGTCACTGTATTAGGAATTGAAAGTACTACACTAGAATATTCTTCCTATAGGGGGATTGAGTATTATTACTACAAGACTGGATTCTTGTTGTAAAATTATTTTGAATGACATCTCGAGATAAGAAACATCTTACATTGCCTTTGCATTACTTTCTTGTTAAACAAAGGTCCTAGGAGATCATTTTCTGAACTTGTATGATTCGTTTCATCAATCCTATTTAAGAATTGATTCATAATTCCAAATTCTATAATCATAATTTATGAGAATTGCATTAATAAGAGGATTCAATTGGATAGCGCATCAGCATCTATCAGATGGCTAAAAGAATATCAGTAAATATCTATATATCATTCATCAGCTAGATCCAATATAATATCCTATTATATAGATATCCTCCTCTATGCTTTTTGAGATCATGTCCACACAATATGGAAACATATTGTTTGATAAAAAATCAATAATTTACTTATTTCTCATCAAATTGAGATGTAATGAAGCTGTAAGAGAAAGCAGTTGATTAGACGCATTGACAATGAAACTTACATTTCAATTCTTGATTTTTTGTTGAAATTCCATTTTCTTGAAGACTGCAGACTCTCAAACAAGTATATTTGTCATGAGGTGATATATGAAGTAACTGTGCCAGTAGACTATTTCTTGGTATCCATATTCTCCAAGAGGTAATAATATAAAGTATACCGTACATAATGCTTTTTATTACATTGACGAGAGTTAATCTTGAAGAAGTCTCATGTTTTCATGACAATACAGAAGCAGTCATAGTTTAATTCTCTCTAAAAATGAACATTCTTAGAATTTAAAGAGCTATAATTTAATTCGAATTGAGTTCAATATCCACTCAATTCTGAGTCAACAATTAAATATTCATCACTTACAGTAGGTCTACTATATTACTCCGAAAACTAAATTATTTTTGTCGGATCCGCTCCAGTATTATATTGAGCACTGCATCCCTCCTCAGGAGTATACAGTAGGCTATATGAGATAATACTACTAATTACAAGTAGTGGATGGACATAGTGATGTTCCAGACTCCACCTAAACTGTGGATCCGTGGTGTCCCGATTGAAGCAGCTGCAGGTGGAACTACCTCGAGAGGTTTCCTTCACCAAATTTAACCCAATTCAGCATTATCAACTTTTTCTTCAATATTAGGCTATTTATTATTCTATCCAATCTCCTGCTTCTCTTTTCATTAATTTGGAGATATTCGACTGATGATTGCCACAAATTCCTGCATAGAGTTGTACTATTATAATATTGCCAAAAACGAGTGAAGAACTTATCTGAAGTGTTGGGACTGCTTCATGTAGGATTAATTCGTGACGGCTGATTTGGTTATTGATATCTGCATCATGATTCCTCATCCTCTTTGATGACTGAGATCGGTGGAACTGGAAGAAAAGAGGGGAAAAATTGGTGTTTTTGCTGGGAAATTTTACTCATAGATTAACTGAAAAGAGTTGATTTAGGGGGAATTGAAAAATCATATACTATTAAACGAGCAATTTATTTTTTACTTTCCTTGCCCTATTACCATAGGTAAGGAAAGTATTGCTTTCCAAAACAAATTAAGGTACCCTAATTTCAAGTTTTCTATACGTTTCAAGGTCCCCTGAGTCCAAAAACATGATTTTTGGGTGTTGGTCTGTGTGTGTATGTGTGTATGTGTCTATGTCTGTGAACACGATAACTCCATTCCTAATTAACCGATTGACTTGAAATGTTAAACTTGAGGTACTTATACCATGAGGATCCGACAATAAGAAATTCAATAAAATTCAATTCAAGATGGCGGAAAAAATGGCGGATAGTTACTAAAAAACCATGTTTTTCACGGTTTTCTCGAAAACGGCTCTAACGATTCTCTTCAAATTTATACCATGAATAGCTATTTATAAGCCCTATCAACTGACATAAGTCTCATTTCTGGGAAAATTGCAGGAGCTCCGTAAAATTCTTGAGAAAAATGGCGGATAATTACTAAAAAACCATGCTTTTCACGATGTTCTCAAAAATGACGACCGATTTTTTTCAAATTCATACCCTGTATAGTTATTTATCAGCTCTATTAACTGGCATGAGTCCTCTTCCTGGGAAAGTAATGGGGGGTCCACCCCATCTCTGAGAAATTTACTTTGTAACCTCCTTCTCGTGCGTGAGGTAGGTAGGTAAAGCAGTTTATTCAAAAGAACACATGTCGATATTTTATTTGTAGAACAGCTGTTTTGACAACTTTTAAAAAATCCTCAAATTTCATAATTCAAACAACGGAAAATGTACTCTGAAAACAATAACAATAGTATAATCGTAGTTTTAATTATTTAGCCGCCATTCGGCATATTGTTATTCCCCTAGATTATCCTCGTTAATGAGGCTTATAGATCAATGAGCAAGGAAAGTTGTGTGAGGGTACCACACCAGATTTTTATTACGTTTAGATGTTATATGTTTATATTTCTGTATGTGACCGGATCTTGAAAACGGCTCTAACGATTCTCACGAAATTTGGAACAAAGTAGGTTTATGATATGAAAATTCGATTGCACTACGTCTCAACCCTGGGATACCTCGCTGAAGAACAAATAGGCCTACGTCCTTGGAAAGACAGCTGAAATTTTTGTCGTCTGTCGATACCGTAATGAAAGTGAGTGAGCGAGTGCATGTGTGGGTTATTCCTCAGCTGATCTCAAGAGAATAATCCAGCAAGAAAAACTTATTTTTGTTTATTTCTCTTTTTTTTAGAAAATCATGTTTACTTCAGAAAGTCCAAAATAGTAACTAGATGCTGTTAGTGTAGAATAGTAGGCTACATAGTATATTAACGGATATTGTAGCAAACATAGTATATCATTCTAAATCGAATCCATAGTATATCTATTTGTAATTGCATGATGATAAGTTTGTTTTTTGAAGTGTGAATAAATTGTTATTTTGATGAGTGATGTAGTATAAATCTGAAAAGGGACAGTTTTGGGCATAAGCCTGTTGTGCCTCCTCATATAACTGTAAAAATAATTGTACGACTGAAAAATAAATTTAAACTATAAATACAAACTTTCGTTAAAAATGTTCTATGCTTTTACACTCCAGAGCGAAGCTTGGTCCCCCGATATTTGAAACTAATAAAAGGAGTTGATTGTTTGAAAAAATTGTGTTTTGGCAGCTTAAATAAGTGAAAATTCGTAAATAGAAGCTTGGAAAGGTGCGAGTGAACATCCCTGCACTACTCCCTTATTTTTAGATGAGTATTTTTTCCTTTTTTTCAATTATAAAAGTGTTATCATAGAGAAAGGATACGCGCTAGTAAGCTGACTGCTTGTTCTATGGTTTTATACAAGTTTTGCAAGCTCTTATTCAGATATTTTTAATTGCCATCATCAAATGCATTGTAAAAATCAATAAATAATGCATTTGAATCATTTCATTGGAAAATTTAGATATTCTTGGCTTGGCTTTGTAGCACTGTTTGTGAATGGTTTCAACACAACAGATATTTTCTTGTTATTTGAATTCAAAACAAAATGACCGCCACAAATGTCAGGTCTACCAGCATGATTCTTCCAGAGAAAGTATAGATTTGTGATAGAAATGTGTTTCATGATTATCTAGAGCTCGTGAACGAATCGATGTTTCAAATCCAATTTGATTGATAATTTACTGATTCCCTGAATCAGTATATATGCTATGATTGATATGCTATCAATATTGTTTGCAGAATGATATGCATAATTCAGCATGATGATAAACGAAACGTGGCTTTTATAAATTGCTGGAACAGAAACAAAACTATAATATGATTCAAACATTTTCTTCGTAATCATACAAATTATTTTCAAAACCATTTTGAAATATTTTTTCATTGTTAAATTTTTCTCAAACAGCTGAGATCTGCCATCTGCAACTTGACTACAAAGACGCCGTCTTGAATCCAAAAGCGCGGTATCATAATTCAAGATCCTTATGCTCAAGAAGAAACTCATGCAATATAAATATCCATTTCTTCATCATAGATTCCCGGATTGAAATCAATCTAGAGACGACTAGAGGCTCTGGACACAATCTACTTTGCTTCAAATTCTGACTTCAGACATTTATGTCTCCAATAGTCTAAAACTCACGTTGAGACAGTGTTTCAAGCATTTGAATCAGCTTTGTCTTATCGTCTAAGGGGCTCTAAACAAGAGATTAAGTTCCATAATGATGACAAAAAGGGGTTACTGTCCTATTTTAAACGTAATCTCAATAGCTAAATGTTAACTATTTCAGGGAACTTTGGACCTATCTAATTATTGTCATGGGAATTCTGTGGTTTACAATCTAGGAGTAATCCTAACCTCTAAAAAGTGAGGTTATGTAACAGATTCTGCCCAAACCTATGGTGAGATTCACCAAAAACTGTCAGCATTCCCTATGTAGGATGCCCACTAACGACGGGACAAGTGTGTACTCACATATTGTGTAGGATTTGAACAAAGCCTTTCTCTGATGACAACATGAATGTACATGCTTGTACTCTTGAATGTAGTGGGCACCCTTCATAAGCCTTTATAGTTATGGCCAAGAGGTCATATTTTTCATAATACAGTACGTCCTCTATAGAGTCTGACCTCACGGCATAAACTACTTTATACTGTAGTGTATAATCTATATACTGTAGTGTATTTCCTGCCTATGAGAGGCTCTTAGTTACCGGGTCTGAGTAGTAGTCTACAAAACAATTCTGTTCAAAAATGTAAAGAATGACTTAGGCCCAGTTGCACAACAGCCGGTTAAATTTTAACTGTGATTAATTCCACGAGAACCAATCAGAGAAGCCGTTTTTTCAAAAACGCCTTCTCTGATTGGTTCTTGTGAAATTAATCACGGTTAAAATTTATCGGCTGTTGTGCAACCAGCACTTAGAGTTGTAGATGGAGGGAAAATGTATTTATTAGTTTATACTGTACTATTAACTTTAAATGTTTAAACTTTAATGTACTATTAAATGTTTTTTAGTTGATTGTGAGAATTGATCATTTCCTTACTAATACTATTCTAATTACAATCCAGCACAAATTTGACAATATATTTTTGACCTAAACTACAAAAAGCTTGGTAATTTGTATGGAAATTGGTTGTGTTTGCAGGTGAAGACACAGCAGGGGCGGCAGGTGACGGTGTTGAGAGAATATCAGCCCCAACCATCTTCATCAGGTGAACAGCGTGTGCTGGCAGCTCGTCATCTATGCCCCAAGTGCCCAAAAACCTTTGGCTCATTTGGCAAGCTTAGTCAGCACATCATGTATTCATTTGCTTGTCAATTTTGTCCCAAAGCCTTCTCATCAAAAGTTAAGCTTGTTCGCCATATGCTTATCCATTCTGACCTACGCCAGTACACTTGCCAAATATGCGAACGCACATTCCACCGAAAGGACCACCTCAAGAGCCATGCTAAGGTACACGACCCTATGAAAAGCATCTACACATGCAATCGACCTGGTTGTGGTAAGCAATATTCATCATTGTTGTACCTCAGGAAACATACTGCCCTACATGCTGCAGAAAATGCAAACCTTGAATGCACCATTTGTGGCCAAAAGTTCGCCAGCAAGGAGGAAATAGTGTTCCATGCGAAGGTTCATGCTGGGTCGCGCACAGTCAAGACAGCCGAAGATTGTAAATATCACTGCGATCACTGCGATCAATCATTTTTCACCGGTAAAGATGCTGCTGTCAGGCGACACATGGTAGTTCACACAGGCAAAAGGGACTTTCTTTGTCAATTTTGTCCTCATCTCAGAACGGTAGATGCGCATCAGTTTGATCAACCCGCTGCTTCATCATCGTCATCCCCCTCCTATTCTGCCATGTTAGACTCATTCGGTCTGGAGCTGAAGCCCGGAGATTTAGAGGATTTAAAAGATTTGAAGCCTGAAGACATCGCTCCGATGTCTGAAAATCCCACCTCACACCAACAATCAATCATGGAAAGAAATCTATCGATCGATGATTTACCTTTGACTATACCGATTCTACCTCAGGAGGAGCATCTCCAATTGCAGGCCACTCGACAGTTTTTGGCGAATGATGAGACCAGCCACCACTCTAGTTGGTATATCATCAGCCTGACTGCTCCAGCGGCCACGCAGCAATTACTAGAGCTTCCGCACTACAACATTTCTGCCACTCAAGAAAGTGTAAGTGAAGTCCAAGACACCACCCCTCGATTCAATCAAGCCTTTCAACATCAGCCTCCTCCTACAAAATAATCAATTAACTTACTGCACCTCACAGTCTGAGTGGCCTAAGATCACGGTTCATCATCTTTATAGCTGAATGACTAAATTTGTTCATTTGATCGTTTGAATGAAGGTGAGAAGTTGTCACTTCCACAAGTACTTTATTCAATCCAAATGTGTCTTGATGCACTCAAGGTATCACCTTCAGTTGGTTTTTTTTGGGTTGAACTGAGGAATGGATGAAGTAGAAAGGACATTCTGGTTGATCAACTAAAAAAAATATAGAAACTTGATCTCATGCTATTCTACTGATGAATAAATTGTGTTATTCAACCACTGTTGCGTTGAGTGCATTGAAACTAGTTTGGATGAATAAACTACAAGTGGAAGTGACAACATCTTCTCATTCCACCTTAATATGGAGAAATTGCACAACATATCTGTATCTAGTGTAAAATTCATTCAGAATTACTGAAAACCTGAAAATTTATGACATTGCCACTCAGGCTCTGAGGTATATCGCATTATTATCGTTAACTAAGGTTACCAAAAGTAATATCCTTGTAACAGATCAAAGGGTATTTATATAAAAATGTATTTTTCCATTTATGGAAAGGTGATAGACTAGATTGTATTACCATTCTAGTTACCATAATTCTTTATGAATGTTATTCTTCGAATTTTGTGTACATAAATCTATCCATGAACCTACACTGACATTGCACTACCTCTAAAGCTCTAATAGGTTTTATAATATTATTAATGCACGGATAATAATTATTTATCAATTATTATATATTTATAAAAATAATAATTTTTGAAACTAAAGCTGATGAAACGATGATGCGAACATGTAAGGTTTGAGTGTATGTAAACAGTAAATAATTATAATCAATCTATTTACATCAAATCACTTTACAAATTGAAATAATTTAAATATAACGTTGGGGACGGTAAACGAAAAAGAAAGCATCGTTTTGTCGATTCTGTGATGTGACTGTGAACTGTGATTCTGAGATGGCTGTTCAGAGTCACATCAACAAACAAAATTATAGGCTTACTCCCTTTTTCGTTCACCGTTTCCACCGTTATATCAGCTCAGCAGTACACCGTGTCTAGTTAATCTTATCTTTCCGATAGCTTGATATTGTAATTTTGTTTATTATTTATTAGTTGTATGACCTAGCAATTCATCTCGGATGATAATATAATATATTCTTGTAAATTGATTCTTATTGCGATGTAAAAAGTGATCTTATAGCCTAAACCATTTTTAAGTACGGTATGCATTTTTTGCACTGGATGTGAAGTAAATAATTACTTAATTGAAATATTTTTATTATTACAATTTGTTTGTGGAGTGATTGATGCAACTAGATTGATTATAATTATCTTACAATTCACATGTACCCAAACCTTCATGTTCGCATCATCATTTCGTTCAGCTTTAGTTGAAAAAACTCACAACAGACATCACAATTGCCTTGAAATTATAAAATTGACGTCCTAGTCAAATAATGAAACCCAATCAAGCCTGAACTATAACCACACATTAAATCGTTATACTTCACTGATCGGTTTTATCCAAGTGCTTCATTATTCTTATTGCGATTATTCATTATTGATGTAAATATATCTTCTGCCAACGAAATAATTTTTTCATAGATGTAATGATAATAATTTATGATAAGATCTAATGTTGAAAATTATCCGAACGGAATCCAACAGCCTTTTATTTTATCTTGAATTAATATTGAGTCAGTTTAAATTATTATTGAACCAATATTCAGTTAAAATTATTAAATTATTATTGTATGTGTAACCAGCATTATGCTTTAGAATTTAAATGCTTTTACTTTAACAGGAAGTGTTTTTCATCGCCTAGAAACGGAGTCGAACAGTTCATGCACACTCTGTACTATATGGCTCGTATTTTAGCCTACAGTTTTCCCTTCATTCACTTTTCCTTATAGCGCTACTACAAATGTTAGAATTGAATAGAAATTTTCAAGTACCCTTTGAAATGCTTTATTGGTTCATCACGAATAATTGAACTATTTATAGCCATTTTCAAGTAGAAATAAAAAATAACTAAACCATATTGATTTGGTACTATTTTATTTTAATATTGATATGATTTAATTTTCTAAAATCTTATTGATCATGTCAAATTGAATTACGTTCATTTATTTATTACTTTTAATTCTCCTGCTCTATAGATATGAAATCCTTCTTTCACATGTAGTCTTCGGCTTTCAATTCCATAATTTGATATTCTCCTGTTATAATTTTCATCGATGATATAATTACGAGTAACTACTCGTAACTACTTATAGTATTAACTAATGTTTTTTATTTCATTTCATTCCCACGTGAAAATGGCTATAAATAGTTGAAACAATTTTATTCAATTTATTCAATTTCAATTCACAATACAAAGCACAAGATACATAGACAACATATCTAAAAACAGATTTGTGAATATTTTCCCCACATAGACGGATCTGTGTGTGGGGAATGAGTAACAGTACAAGAAGTAGCCTAAAATAAAATAATAATACGTATAATATATCTATTTATATATATGAAAGATAATAATAATAATAATAATAATACGAAAGAAAAATCCTATCAGTAAGCAAGGTCAGAGAAGAAAGATATTGAAGAGAAAGAAAACTACTATAACTTTCCATGTAGGCTAACGCTTAATAGATTAAAAGAAAAGGCGAACGAAAGAAGAAAAAATGAAAAGGGGAAAATCAGCAATAGATGCAGATGTGAAAGATTGTTAGATGGAAATAAATGGTGACAAAAGATTTCTCGGTACTGAGAAAGGCAAGAAAAGAGATGATGAAGATCCAAGCTATTCGATCATTATGAATATGACAAAAAAGCAAAATCAGAGACATGGTAACGGTCGTCCAACTGAAACAAAACTTAGTTTACAGGTCTAAGTCAGCCTAAAGAAAATGTTCCTATCAACCCAAATCTGTATATCTGAGAGTAATGATTTGGTTATATTTCTGTAAACAAAGCCTATTGGTATTTTGTTGATTAAGTAATTACAATAGTACGGAAGTTGATGTCTGCATATAGTGAGTTTTGTGAAGTGTATATTAAATCTATTTGTGTTATTTGCTCGAATTTTGTAGGAAGTTGTGTGAGTGGTAAATAAATGGTTATGTTTATTCAAGTACAGAATTACACTTTTAATGTAAGTCTGTCTTAGAGTTGGAACCTTTAATTCTAGGAAAATTTCTCTACTTGAATAAATTCGAGGTCTTCCCAGGGCCGCTCTAATCATGTGCTTTTGTAAGATGAAAAGCTTTTTTACATGAGAATCGAAAGCAGCACCCCACACCTCTATAATATATTGGAATAATGAATGTGCATATGCGAAATAAATTTTCCTAGTGATGTCTATATTTCTTATTCTATTTATTTTGTAGAAGATATGGATCAAATACTTCAACTTCGAGCATAAAAATATTCTATGTGTTTGTTCCACTTAAGGTGCTGGTCAACTACTATTCCTAAGTATTTCATAGTTTGTACTCTTTCCAGTGTTTTTATCTCCTGTCCCTCATTTACCATGTTTATACAGTTTGCATTCATATTAAAATTCATAGTTATTGGTGGTTGTCCGGTAATATTAGGTGGAAAGGTTATGTATTTTGTTTTTTCAGTATTGAGGGTGAGAACATGATCCTTAAGCCATTTCTGAACTATTTTTAAATTATTGTTCGCGTTACTGAACGTTTCCTCCCAGCTACTCCCACTAAAAATGAGTGTTGTATCATCAGCAAATGACAATGTAGTACAATTTCCAAGGTTTAGGTTGAGCATATCATTAACATTGATTAGAAATAAAATCGGTGATAGAACTGATCCTTGAGGCAGTCCAAAATCGGATGTGAATTTAATGTCAGCTCGGCTATTTAAAGTTAGATATTGTTTTCTATTTGATAAGTAGCTTGCAAATAAATTGTTTACAGACCCTCTAATTCCACATTCATTCAGCTTATCTAGTAGTAATTTGTGTGGGATAGTGTCAAAAGCCTTAGATAAGTCCATAAAGACAGCTAGAGTTTTTTTATTTTTATTGAAGTTGTTGCACACAATTTTATTAAGGTGAATTACTGCATCTTTAGTAGACTTTTTGGCTTGGAAACCATATTGGTTATCACTAATTATATTCTCCTTATCAAGAAAACTCATTAACCTCAATTTTAGAATCTTTTCTAAAATTTTGGATAAATTACCTACTTAGTAGGCTGATTGGTCTGTAAATTTTCAGGTTTTTTTGGATCGCCGGTTTTAAGTATAGGAATAATTTTTGCTTCTTTAAATTTACTAGGAAAGTATCCATTGCTCAAACATTTATTGAATATAAATTCCAGGGGTTCGGTAATAAAACTTGATATTCGTTTTAGATACGATCCTGAGAAATTATTGGCTCCAGGTGTTGCTTTGTTTTTCAATTTATCAATTATCTTTTGTATCTCTATTGTGTTTGTGGGGCGGAGAAAGATACTTCTCTCACATGAGTTGTTTTGGGATTTAGGTATAGGTATATATTATTTATATCATCAGAAATTTTCCCAGCGAAAGTTTTTCCTACATCGGCAAAGTATTTATTAAGTACTTCGGCATCCAGATTGATTGTTTTGGTATTCTTTTTAGTATCTAAAAGTTTGTTTATACATTCCCAGGTTTTCTTGGAATCATTTTTGTATTCGTCAAATTTTCTGTTAAAGTAATTGATTTTTGCTTGTTTTATCAAATTATTTAGAATATTTCGATATGACTTATATTTATTATTTAGTTGGATATTATTTGGTTGCTTTCTAATAATTTTATGCATTTTGTCTCTAACACGTATACAGTTTACTAAACCGGGTGTAATCCATTTTTTAAGAGGTCTTTTATCTTTACTCATGCGAATTGTCTTTGTTCTATTTTCTGTTGAAGAGTTTAATTTGTCAACTAAAAGATTCACCATAATATCAATATCATCGGCTCTGTATATATCTTCCCAGTTTTCTCCCTGTAAGTCCTTCATAAGACCATCAAAATCTATTTTGACTCTAGTCCATGGCTCACCGTGTTTCGTTTCCTTATCATTAACTTTGTTCAGATGTAAAGAAATACTGAAATGGTCTGTTATATTGGTTTTTGAAATTACACCTGTCACAACATTTTTAGTTTTATTATCTTCTTTGAAAAAAATGTGATCGATGCAGGATACGGCTCCATTGATACTTCTGGTTGGTTTGTTAATATAAGATTTAAAACCATTCATGTGTAGTGTACTTAGGTATTCGTTGGCGAAATGATTATTTGCGAGGATATTGAGATTTATGTCACCTATTATAATTATATTATGTGAATCTTTCATTTGATTCAGGCAAGTATCTAAGCTTGTAATAAATTCGTTTAGATTCAGAGTTGGTGATCGATAAATTGAAATTATAATATATTTAACATTATTTATTTAACATGGAATGCAGATGTAGTTTGCTTTCTCGATTACTAAGTCAATTAATTCTGTTTTAATGTTTTCGTCAATGAACAAACATATCCCATCACATTAGGAGAATTTACTTTTTTTTGTATTACATTATAACCTTGCAAACTGTAATGAAACTGTGAGTCTTCCGAAATCCATGTCTCCGACAATACAACAACCTGAAATTTAATACTGACATTACCAATATAATGCACTAATTCATCGAAATTCTTGTTAATGCTCCTTATATTCGTGTGAAAAATATTTAAGCCCCCTTCACAAACATGTGGCGAATTAATAAAACATTTCAAAAGGGTACTTGAGAATTTCCATTTCATTCTAACAGCATTTTCTTTATTCAAGTATAGATGACTGTTAACTATCATTCCTTAACAACGAGGTCTACTGTAAATTTGGAAACAGTTTAGTTGAGCTGATGAAAAATGGAAATTTTATATGTTATGAACGATTTTTCGTGTATTGTGGCACTGTTCTTGCATAAAATTCAGCATTCTACCACAGCTATTCAAATTAATTTAGAAAATGCCTTTTTATATATTTTTTAATCTCTCGATATCATTATCATATCAAAAATGTAACTTATTACATAGAAAATAAATAAAACCTACTGTTTAGTGCAATGTCTTTGTAGTAAGTAAAATCAATGATACGTTTGAATTGTCATCAGTTCCTGTAAAGATAAAACTATTAAAAATGTTAAAAACATTTTTAATAATTTGATTCATCATCGAAACCATTCCAGAATATGTTTATATTTTTCTATTTTATTTTCAGCGCTAGTTTTGAAAAAAATCTAGATTATGGCATGGTATATCATCGGGCTTGATGTAATCGTGAAGTGTTCTTAATTCGGTGTGATAAACTCTTTATTATGGTGATCCCATGTATAATAATGCTGTTTTATTTAATTAGTCGATAATCTTTAATCATAATGTGATATCATTTTACATGTACTGAAAACTGTTAACACTGGAAATGTCATCATTCATAACTTATTAAAAGTTATAAATTCTACTACATAATGCTACAATAAACAAAATCATTCATAACTGTCACCACTAGTGCTCTGAATATTTTTGAATGGATGTTAAGGATGCTACATTTCTGTTCAATTTTGATGTATCTTCATAATATTGCACTCATCATATTACTGAATGAATTATAAGATCAATCTTAATTTCTCATAGGTAATATGAACACAAATCACTAAACAAATTATCAATTATAAAATATAATCAGTTTTCTGTGGCTTTAAGCAGTTATGATCTATTTTAGTAATATTTCTTATTCTTATATTCATATTAAATATTATGTACCAATTTGTATTGAAAGAAAATTTCATCTACCTCATAGCTGTAAGCTCATGTACTAAGTTATGATATCGTAGTTTAATAATCGAATTAGTAATGCTTCTTTATATATCGGAGTCAGACTTTCTAATTTCATTATTTCTACGCTTAATTCAGGTCTGGTTGTCATATGCCAAAAGTATTCCCACTTTAACGCTACATTAATATTGTGCATAGATTATTAAATAATATTTCAGTTTGTTGTACATAGAACGGGTTTTGTTTCCTGAGTATGCAGTACTTATTCGTAGCGTTGTAAGCTGTCGATGTGTCACTTTGTTAGAATAAGAACTAATATTTTTAAGGATTGCAATACATTTTATTGAAGTGCTGTTATGTAGTGATAAGAATCTAAGAAGTTCAAGAAGGATATATTTTTCTGAGTATTTTTTCATCTTTGCAGTGAATTTTGATAGATTATACTAGTTAGCTTTTTTAGATCTAAATCTAGTGGTACTCCCTCCATAATTGATATAGCTGATGTAGCTCAAGTTTTTCATTGAACGGTGTTAGTTGTAGAAATATTCAATAATTCTCGGACTGCGATAGTTTTAATACTTTCTAGGTCTTGCCAACGTCCACGTTTCAGGCATCACATACCAAGTATTATTGTTGTTTCCCAGAGAATATATTTTTTCAAAAAATATCAAAAACAACATTAAAAATGTGT